>NC_139230.1:180585015-180637515 GCF_977018435.1 Lepisma saccharinum | reverse complement strand
TTGCAAATTAGCCAAAAAGTGGCACAAAAAGCAAAGTGAAATAAAGGAATTCAATCTAATGCTCAGCATTTTCAAATGCATGTACTATTTACAGTTTTGAGGGGTTTATTTTATTTTTTATTTTTTTCTGTTTTCTAGAGTTGATCTTCAATTTGTTTTATACTTCAAACTTCGTATTTTACCTGAAATTAAGATGAAACTGAACCATGCATCAGCAATGCAGTAAATATTACCATGTGCCTTTTATTAAGAAAGTTGAAATTATTTGTTATTGTTCCTTGATATACGTTATACAGTGAAACCTCTATTTTACATTTTTCAGAGGATAAAGGTGAAAAACTGATAATGTAAAATCTGGGAAAATTTTATAACCTGAAACTGTTTTGGGACCATGAAGAATGAATGTATAATGCAAAAAAATGTATTTCTACTGCATTTTTCATGTTATTTTTACAGACAATTTGCGAAGAAAGATTCAGTCCCTAAGAAGTCAAGAGAATGATGTTCTATCTGTGTATGGTGATTGGGTTCCAACACTTGTAAAGAATATGCATGAGCTTCATAGGAGGGGTGGATTCCGAAAACTTCCCAGAGGACCAGTTGGTAAGTATGTGTTTGTATTTTTTGTATGAATAGACATTCAGTGAATGTCTTACATGACCGACTTTATCTCATGATATTAAATGACTTCTTACATCACATGCTGACAACATTCTTGTTAAAAACACATGATAAAAGTCAATTTAAAACCGCGGTGGTCTAGTCTGTAGTGCCTCTGACTGCCACACGAGAGACCCGGGTTCGATTCCCTGGGTGGGTGATCTAAGCTTGGAATTTTTCCAGCCTTGTCCCCACATAAAGCAGCTCTGGAGTTCACCCAACCTTTTGGGTCCCAAGCATCTTGGTCGAGATACCCAAATGTAACCCTTGCTGTCCCAAGCATCTCGATCGAGATGCTGTGTCAAGGTCGTAGTTTTTACGTTATAACTTTTCTATTTTTGGCTAGAATTTCGATTTTTATTTAAATTGTTCCTAACACATGTACAGGGTGTTTGAAAAAGAACTCCCTAGTTTTAAGTATAAATTTAATAGGGAAAGTAATGAAAACTTAACATCAATGAGTACATATCATGAAAGAGGATTCCTTCAAGTTTTGTTCAATGTTAGTACACCTCAACGTGGGATCCATGTGTTGCCCTGCACACGTCGAGACGATATTCCACTTCTCGCCACGTATTCACCAACATTTCAGGTGTAACTGTCCCAACCGCAGCGACGATTCTTTCCCGTAAATGATTGATGTCTCTGATCCTAGCTGATCTGGGCTTCGTGGTGGCCAAGGTATTGGGCCAGCCCTGCCTATCCACCTTCCTGGAAAGCGAGTGTTAAGAACCGCACGCACCTGTTTACTGTAATGAGGTGGGGTGCCATCTTGTTGGAAAAACACAAGCCCCTTTTCCGCCTCAATATCGTCCATTTGGGGAAAGACGTACTCTGTCAATATGTCATGGTAAACGTCCCCGTTTATTGTTTTTTCTACAAAAATGAAAGGACCAACCACGCGATGTTCCATCAAACCGCACCAGACATTAAGTTTGGGAGAGTCACATTGATGCTGAATAACTTCATGTGGATGCTCTGCCCCCCAAATTCTACAATTATGATGATTAACTGTTCCACTGACATGAAATGTAGCCTCGTCAGAAAAGAGAATGTTTGGTAAAAAATTGTCATCATCATCAATTCTGTGTAGAAAGTCAACAGCAAACTCCTACCTTTGAATTTTATCAGTAGGTTTCACTTCATGTAACAGTTGCAATTTGTAGGCGCGCAACTTTAGTCTTTTACGAACAACATCATACACTGTACCTTTAGGCACTCCTATGTCTGGCCAATGACTTCTTCGGGCTCCGAAAACACGAAACGTGGATCTGTTCAACAACATCTTCGGAAGTTCTCGGTCTACCTGGTGATTTACCTTTTAAAGCACTACCGGTTTCCTTGAAAGACTTTAGCCAATGACGGATAGTTTTTGCTGTAGGTGGTTCACCACCATACTGACATCTAAAATTACGTTGCACTGTTATAACTGACTCAGTTTTCACAAACCAAATAACACACTGCGCTTTCTGTTGCGGAGTACACATTGTTGCTGAGTTGCTCTGCACTACACGAACGCCGGAACTGAACTGAGAGAACAAAGGAAAAAACACAGCACTGGTGCCGTCTCAAGGTCAAGCAGACCTACCAACTGCAAGGGTGCCAAACTTGGAGAGTTGATGAATCAAACACCACAAACTAGAATACTGTATGTCACTTTGTACAGATTCAAGGACACATTAAAACTAGAAGGAAGACCGGCTTTGTTGTTCTAAAGCAATGCTTTTCACTCCCGCCTGTTAACTGCATTTGAAGGAAGCTTGTTTATCAGTATCCGATGTCAAAATGAAAGTTTTCCGTGAGGGCGCAAGCAGGGGTGGGGGTGGGTTGAGGTGGAAAACTGGTTGTTGAATCTGCGTTGTGAGAATGGAATTTTGAGGCATGCTGAAGGAAACCTTTGTTTTTGATCACAAGTGTTCCACAAGTTGCAACACAGGTACGCCAAATGTGCATAAATTATATATCGTCTGAATCTGTGATTCATTCTGCGTACATTCATATCTCCAGCACATTTAGTTTCTGAGCTATAGTCATTTCAATGGAACTCTGCATTTTGCTCAATTTTTTACCTTTTTACCGAAGCTTGAGACAGTGGCATACAATCCTTTCGTTTCAGGGGTACAACTCGCATGACATTTGTCATATGACAATGATGCAAATATTTTTCTGTTTCTTACATGCCAGCAATAATTTCTATGTGCATTTTGAACTTTTCAAATCCTTTTTTTTGGGGTGGGGGAGAAACCCCATTTTTTTAAAAAAAGTATTTTTCAGGGGAGGGGGACCCCATTTTCCCCCCCGAAAGTTTGGAATTTTGAGAGTTAGCCCCCTCCCCCTGCCACATATACGCTAAATTTGCATAAATTTCATATAGTCTGAATCTCTGGTTCATTCTGCATACAACGGTATATCACTCATCTCTCTTGGGCAATTAGCCTCCGATCTACACTCATTTAATTGAAACTCTGCATTTTGCTCAAAATCAGCTCGGGACCAAGGGTGTTACATGTGAAAATGGCCTTGGGACTCAAAAGGTTAAAGGTGGCCAAAGTGTGCTTCTGATCACATCATCTCCAAATTGGCGGAGATGAAGAATATGTGGGGCCCTACTCCCACATCCCCTAAATGTGCCTATATGTCATGGTGCTATATGTGCAGGAAACTTTTACCTAGCTCTCAACTCCATCCTGGAGTCGTCATTAGGGCTGGTTGAGAGACATCAAGGAAGAAGAGGCCAGGGTTAAAAATCTTGAAATGCACAAAGTGTATGAAGCAATTGCTTTACTGTGACCATGAAAGTTGAATGTATAAAGCAGGAAGATGAAAATTTAGTGAATATAAAATCAGGACAAAATGTGAAAGAACTTACACATGGGAATCTGGATGTACTCTGGATAGGATAGATAAATGAAAGTATGAGGGTCATTTGGGAAGTAACTTCCTTTTAGGTATAAAAGAAACACCAGGGCATTGTGAGAGTTTTTATTATATACAACTGAAAGAGACAACTCTAAGCTATGTTTCTACATAATCACTGTTACTGTTGAGACACTTATCATATTGGCGAACACGGTTTACAATACCCATGTCAAAGAAATCTGCTGCCTGTGCATTCAGCCATGCAGTAACAATGCAAATTACATGCAAAAACGAAAGGATGGCTCTGTTTACTTTGTAACTCAATAATTACCAAAATGTCACCATATTTTACCCCTGAGCCATCCATTTGTTTGTTAGAATGATAAGTTAAATATAAATGCAACCACAATTTCACATCCAGTAGTCATCAAAACTCTGGTGGAGTGGTAGAAGTAATTAGAATATGCACCAAAGCTGTGTGTGATTGAAAACGGATGTGCTTTTTGGTGATTTTTAAAAAAAATATTATAATGTCACATGTTACTGCTTTAATGTTATCTCACCATCTTTTTGGCATATATTGGCCAATGCGCCACTGAATTTTGTTTTAGTTTGGAATCCAGTATTTAAAGCCAGAACATGGCAGTAATGGAATTCAGTGCTCTGACCATACATGACCTAATAAAAGCTGCTTGCCAGGACCTGACCCAATAAGTACAGTCACACTATGGAGTTTTATGTTTTGAATTGTGGAAAATATAGTGTTATGTTAAATATTTAAAGATGAAATTAACTAAATTGTAACAAAAATTCAATGTGCATACAGTCAACTCTCGATACAACGACCTTTCACAGTTCCCAGGAAAAGGTCGTTATTGGAATTTGCACCAATTTTCAGCTTAAACTGAACTCAAACGGACACAAAGATTCCTAGGAGACAGTAATACCATGTATCCTAGTAGTTATACAACCTGTTATGGACAGGATGCATGTTGTGAGAAGGAAAATAGAACATGAAAACGTTTTCACAAAAAAGGATTTAAAATAATGTTACTTTATGTCAGTTGTGCAGTCGTTGCTCTTCCAGGAAATTCTTACAATTCTTGTTCATGAGAAACCTGTTTGCACTGAGACCTATGGAAAGGAAAACTCTCTCACTTATTGCAAGCGAAACTCGAAGAATCTTGGAGATAATCGGGCAGAATTAATGTTGGATTTTATACGGGTCTACTGGAGCATTGTCTGTTACAAGATTAACTTGTAAGATAAGATCTTTCAGGAGAACAACACAACCTTTCTAAACACCAGACAGAAAAGAAAAAGGTGGGGCTGTAAATTTCATTCTGGTTCAGCTGTGTAAAATACATCGTAGAAAAAAGTCACATTTTCTTTGCTTCAACCAACTTCATAGTCACCCCTTCCTCCCCCATTCAAGGGAGCAGTCCAAACTTCTTCCTCGACTTGCATTGTAATCCAGCCTAAAACATTAAACACACAACTTGTGATATGTTTTCACCCAATGTGTATTCTAGGACACATTAAACAGGGCCGCAGTCGATAATCATTTGGGTTTGGAATTGGATTTCACTTTAAACTGTATATTTAGTTCCAATTAGCCCATTAGCATAAAATGAACTCAACTTTATGAAACATGCACATTTTCAGATATCAAAATGGGAGATCGTTATTTACTCTCACGTTAATCGATGATTTAATGTTGGATTTAGGAGTATTCTCGATGTCAAATATCCTCTCTTCCAAACGTTTTACCCTTGAATAATGTTTCTTTAAATCGGTCTCAGCTTCCATTCCTACATTGAGCACTTTTTTTCTCCCACATGAATGGTTTTGAAGAAAAGCGGCGATTATATTGTGTGCATTTCCTTCCAACACGCTCAGAGTGTTGAGGAAGTTTATTCTTGTGTCAGATGCAAAATAAAATTTACAGTTTTGCTTATCAGAAGGTGCAGAACATGAAGTTGTTTTAACTCTTTGTTTTTCTTTCTAGAGATCGAATTTCATTATCTTCAAATCAAAACAGTTTTACAAGATTCAAAACAATGTATTTTTGCTTTGTGCTAGATGAGTCATTGCTGTTATCGGTAAGCGACAGCTTTGCAGACGCTAGACAAAACACTGGCGTCAGCTGCAGCGTAAGCACAAGGAGACCAGCTGGAAGTTCGAGCAACAGGTGGTCGAAGAGAAAATCCTCAGCATTTTAAGATAATGCAACTGTCGAAGATGAAACTTTTATCAGCAGTGTAAAGAAGAAAGAAATGACCCTTGCTTTATGTTTTACTATGTAACAGACAATAATACGGGCAATATTTCCTATGCATTAAATAGCATTAAAAATAATAGGCCCTGAATTCTGCAATTATCTATCACATTGCCTCTCTGACATTGCCGTGCACACCAGTGGATGACAATGAGCTGAGAAGGGGGGGGGGGGGGTCACTTTTTTTTTTACTTGCCCTATGGTTTTTGTTCATTTTCAAGAATGTATCCAGAACTGGTTGCCCCATTTTAGACATCAAAGGGAAGGAAGAGGGGTCCACTTCCACCCTCGCCTGTAATCAGAGGTCAAGTGCTACTGGATATCGCTCAAGCTTGGTGTGGTGGTGTCTATTTTTAGATCAGACCCACTTGCGAGCAGTAGAGTGTTTGTGAAGGGAATGAGTGTGAATAAAACGAGTGCAAAAAACATATTTTTCAGTCGATTTCCATCAATTTTTAAACTTTTTTCACGGTTCCCGGGAAAAAGGTCGTTACTTCGAGAGGGTTGTTATATCCAGAGTCATAGAATCTAGAGTTGACTGTATATGTTACTGTGAGGAATCATATAATTAGAATAATTTATACATGAATTTTGTGAAAAAAATCCACAGTAAACACTCGCCCAACTTCCATATCTTTCATGTACTTTGTGCATTATAGTGTATACTTTTGTTATGTTTTGTAGGCGCTTATGTGAAACTCCATGATGCAACGTGGGCTCCATCTATTGAGGGAATCTTGAGTGGTCAGCTCCTTGCATTTTGTGTGGACAATAAAGCTGATCAAGATGTGTTGAAAAATTTGATGTCGCAAGTCATTGGTCATGGTCGAAAACCCCCAATTATCAACAGTCCTTTCATTGAACAGGTAACTATCTTCACTTTAGTATGAGGGAGATTCCGAAAGTTCATGGATTGCAACACTGCGCCGATTCTGTGTAAGCCGAGTCTGTGATTGTTGCACATGAAGATAGCCTGTGGTGTGCTTCGTTAATGTACGAGTGAACCACTGGTGTATTACACTGGCGGATGAGAATGATATACCGATAATTACCAAACAAAGGATCGCTATTGAATTTTGTGTGAAGTTATGCAAAAGTGGCCAGGAAACGTTTGAGATGATCAAAGAAGCTTACGGTGATGAAGCAATGGGCAGATCAGCCGTATTCAAGTGGTGGAAGCATTTTAAGGGAGGTAAATGCAATGTGCAGGATAAGGCAAGAAGTGGGCATCCATCAACATCAGTGAACGATGAGAACATTGTGAAAGCAGAGACATTGTTGAAAGAAGATAGATGTTTATTGATTCGTGAAGTGGCAGCTAAAAAAAACTGAATGTTGGTGTAGAAAGATGTCACAAAATCATTAAGGAGCACCTGAAAAAGATGTGAACTGCTTCATGAAGAATGGTTTCTCTTGCAGGATAACACTAAGCCACATGTGGCACGGCAAGCTATGGCAGCTTTGGAAAAAATTGGTGGACAGTCTCTAGATCATGCTCCATACAGCCCAGGCCTCACACCCTGCAATTTCTGGGCGTTTCCAAGAGTTACGTGGAAGGAAGTTTATCACGGACCAGGAAGTGAAAGCTATCACATCCACTACCTTACACAGACTTACGAAAATGATCTGCAACATGTGTTTAAGAAGCTAGTGCATCGCTGGAATCAGTGTATAGAGTGTGAAGGGCACTATTTCAAAAAGGAAACTCACACCAAATCTCGTACTGATTCGGACTCCGAATAGTGATCTCAGTCCATGAATTTTCGGAACAACCCTTGTACATTCATGAATTTCATATAGGATTGCACCAATACCAATGTTGATACCTTTCCTAATTCTCACCAATAGTAATGCTTTAAAATTTGTAACATTCTGGTTGCTGTGGCAAAAATGGGAGGAAAGTATGCTACCATAATTTCAAATGAGGTCAGGATCCCAACATAGGCAAATAACAGAACTTACAAATGTATCTCGCCATTATAAAATTACACGAACAGTTTCAGTGCTTAGGTTCATTCTATCATACAGTGCATAATGGACATAACGTTTAATCACTCAATATTTTCGAACCTTTGCACAAGTTTTAAAGGACGTAACATTCACAAATGTGATGGGTGTGACCAAATACTGCACTTCACAAAATAGTGGGCACTAATAATTAGTTCAATTCTCATACCTGTATTGACGATGCATGAAGATTCTCTGACAGTAGTAACCCCACGATTATTTTCTCTTCAAATTGGTATGGCCTCGTGTGTAATGGTGCTTCCAACGTTACGAAACCAGGTTTTTTTTTTGTAACTTACTTCCTTGCATCAAAAGAGTCCATGCTCCGTCCAACTTTGTTCTGGATACATTCCGTGGTTTCAAATTCGATGATATGCACTTCTTTAAAGTTCGTTGCGAGAAAAAGTGAGAAATCAACTTCAGAATTTGACTACTCAAATGTTGCCCATTTTCAACTTGTCAAACACTCAGTCAAAAGTTCATGTTGACTTGATCGTTGAAGCAACATGCAAGCACCGTGCGTTATACGTGAAATTGTGAATGCAGATAATGGCAAAGCAATGGCGATTACCAAACGCCAGCTCGCAACTAAGTCCAACGAGCCACAACTATGTGTTGCAACTTCGTAAAGCAACTGTGTACTGTCTGTTACACTTTCTTCCTCACATTCAGCATGTCGACTACTACGTCATTTATTTAGATGGCGTGATTATGCAATGGCAAAGCAAGCAAAGTAGGTGCTGCCATTTATTGCAAGTCCAATTAACTAACAGAAATACTTTGCGAATATGAGCGGGCAGCCCATAACAACTCATAGGTGTTGAGATTGTAGAATTTTCATCAACATTTAGAATTTTGTTTGACAAAAAATGCTACAAATCTCCCCACTCTGGCCTAAAAGAATAATTTCCTTCGAGCATCTAATAATATACACTATAAGAAGCATCTTTTCAAAGGAATAATATGTAAAATACCTTCAACATTCCTATCCCTTAAAAGAGAAAATTTACCGAATACTTAAATATTACCTTCCCACACATGTCATCTAAAGATGAAAACACACGAAAATATGTAAATAATTAGTACCAAACATTGAGCATATGTTACCAAAATTCAAAAGGTAAAGTAATTACTTTTGCTAATCAAGAAAAATAAGAGAATATATAAATAATTGATAAATACGATAATGACGATTGCAATCAATATTCCTGAATCACACCAAAGATGAAAAAAGCCAGTAATTGCAATATGAAAAGTTATTGCCATTGAACAATATAGTATAATCATTAGATTGTTGCTTAAATTAAACTGCTGAAAGAAAAGATCTACCAAAACACTTAATAACTAACTAGTACAATGCATTCGTGAAGTAATAAATTCTTGCATATAGATGTTGATGAATCCAAAACCATCTGAAGAATTGTAGCCTTACGATGAATAAGCATGAAGTTGGTAAAGATGTGCTGATCCAAATTTCCATGTAAAGGCAGTTAGAACAGCATTTGTTAATGGACGAATTATTTTTTTCTCAAACGACATGAAACAAAAAAAAAAAAAATACCCAAAGAAGAAAAAGAAGAAAGAAGAAGAAAAAGAAGAAATTTTCTTCTTCTTCTTCTTTTTTCTTTTTCTTCTCCCAAAATTAAAATGAAGAAAAGAAGAAGTTACAGGAAAGAATGAGAAAAATTTAATTTCAGTCATGATAAGTAAGGAAAAGGAATGAGCAACTTTACATTAAGCACAATAAGTTTTGAAAACTAGCAAGAAGGCATCTCTAATTGAAAAATGTACAATACGGAAAGTTATAAGCAAAGTCTAAGCATGATGACAAAAAATTTTACCTAATTCAAAATTTCAAGTATACTCTAGAATAAATATCTGATATTTATGCAAAAACTTGAAAGAGAATAAGAAAAACACAAGAAGGTCTATCAAAATATAAGAATATACCATTTCCCAAACATTCCAAATATTCAACAGTGCATTTATATGCGCAAAAAAAATCCAATTAATTATAATACTCTCTGAAATGAGTAAAGATAATAGTATATTCCAATTACATATATAGGCAAACAACTCTCATTTTCACATACTCGTGAACAAAATTTTATTGACACAGACTTGCATAACGTATCGTACCCAAGGTATTGGGTAAGAAGTATAAAGTCTTAGCAGAGAAAGGAATGCAGAATAAGCAATTAGGCAAACGTTAGGTGAGTGACTTGGGAGATGGGTATGGAATGAGTGTTGGAATTGTCAGGAGGTGTGAGCAGTTGGCGAGAATATGAGAGAGAGTAAGGTCTGCGGATTGTGAGAGAGATGCAAAGTGGAGAACGATTATTGAACAATGGTGTGTGATTGAAATAGCATACATGGATGCTGATAGTTTTATATATGAAATAGAAACACCTGATCTGTACAGTGACTTGTTTGCTATGAAATAATATTTTGATTTTAGCAATAATCTCGAAAATCAGAAGATCCCTGGGAAAATGAAAGATGAGGCAGCAGGGTCTATAATAACAGAATTTGCTGGTCATTAGGTAAAAATGTTTGGCCACTCTTATGGCATCATCAGTGCATACATACATTATAGTATTCTTGATATATTTTTTCACTAAGGTACCAGAATATTTTACTTGTGGAGAGCCACAGGAAACTGTGCTATACCACTGGTTGCCATTGTAAGCCTTGTTTCTTTTTCCACTTTGTGGTTGAGGCTCTCATCTTTGTCACATTGCCATGCTTTGGGCACCATATCTTAAATCGCCTAGTTTATCATTAGCGATAGAGCACTTTCACTTCAGGAGAAATAGGAAGGCAGATGGTGTTAACTGTTTACTGGGCTCAACAAAGAATAATAGGAGGGGAAGGGTAGGTGGCTGAAGGATGTGCCAGCACTTACCTCTGCTTCCTGGTGGCAGCACTGGCTGCTACTCTCAATGATGCACTTAGATATTTGTAACTAAAAGGAGGCTGCTACAGGGCACCCTTCGCTTATGTAGTAGCCAGTTCCACTGTACTTTGTAATCTCCATTTTCTGTCTAATTCTATGCAAGTCTGAACATTCCAGGAGATGGAGGAAACCAGATGGGAAGTACACCAGGAAGCAAACATTCTGCACCTGCATCCCTAGCCATCTACACTCCCCCAGCCAGAGGAACCTTGGTATGGGGGAAAACCATAGCAAGGTTCATTTGCATGTACAGAGTAGTAAATGAAAAAAAAATACATATACACATACATAATGAATACGAGGGCTGCTAGAAAAGTTGCTGCAATCAATATGAAAAAAGACACCTAAAATTCTGGGAATGGCTTTATTCTTTCTCAAAGTATTCACCCTTAAGATAGATACACTTTTGCATACGCTCAAACTAATTTTGAAAGCATTTTTTCCACTCTGAAGCTGATACCTCAGAAACCACTGTTCGGAATGCGTCAACAGCTGCTTCAGGTGACACAAATCGCTTACCACACATCTTATTTTTCATGTGTGGGGACAAAAAGAAGTCATTAGGTGATAAATCAGGTTAGTATGGACAATGAGTCATTAATTTGACATTTTTACTGGACCAAAAATCAACAGTTTGGTGTGCTGGGTGGGAACTGGCTTTTGTCTTTTGTCTTTGAAGAATAATGTGACGATTTGGGTTTGTTTTACTCAATTCATTGATGACCTCTGGCAAACAAATTGTTGTATACCACTCAGCATTTACATGTCTTCGATCTTCTAAAGCTATTGTTGCCACATGTCCGGTATAACCGAAGAAACAAGCAACCATTTGCGTGGCAGCACTTCTCGAACGAACTTTTGTTGGTTTCGGCTCACTTTGAAACACACACGAGCCTATTTTTGAGCTTCGGTGAAGTTGTGTGGGATCCAACGGCTTGAAAGTTTCTGTACGTTCAGATGACCATGCAGAATCGTATGTATTGCTTTCCTGTCAATGTTCAAGGATGCCTGAATATCATGGTATGTCACATGCCGATCTCTCTCAATCATTTCATGCACAGCATCAACATTACTGGCAACAACAGTTGGATGGAAGACCTTCAAGAAATTCATCACTGAGAAATGTGCGACCATGCTGGAATTTGGAAAACCAATTGTGCACAGTCCTATTAGATGGTGCTTCATCCCTAAAAGCCAAATAAAGTCTTTCGATGCATTTTTTCGGTGTTAAACTACATTTGAAATCATAAAAAAATCATTGCCCGAAAGTGTTCACGAGAAATTTCCATTTCTCCCACGAAACTACTACTTCAAACTGCTGTGAAAAATAAATGAATAGGCTTAAACAAACAATCAAAGATAAATTAATAATAGAAAAGGTCTACTCTTCCAATTTTTATAATAGTGGAACACAAGCGCCACTGTTGGTGGTAGTTTGCAGAAACTTTTCCAGCAACCCTCATAGCAGAACATTACACTGGAAAAAATGAGGCGCACTGTAATTTTTTTGTTTGTTTTTAAATCACTAGGGTATAGAATATGGTCTATTTTGCAGTCCCAGTTGAAATTGTCCTTTGGGAGTAAGATCCATAGATATTTTCAACAAAAGACACCTTTGGCCGTGATCAAGAAAGTGTGGGGCCCTAACTCGACACCCCCTATATGCCCTCATTGCACGGTGCAAAGTACAGGGGAGCACTTTACTTTTTTATTGGTAAGATAGACTAAACTACAGGGTGTTTCATTACATTGTGACCAATATTTTTATTTTCATAAGCTAAAATCAGGGGCCGAGAGCAAGTGAAACATGGAGATGATTAGTCACTACGTCTTTTCCTTCATGATCCATATTTGAGGGCCCACTTAGAGGTAAAGTGCTCCCCTGTGCATAGCACCATGCCATGAAGGGGTGAGTGGGGGTGATGTGATCAGCATCACGCAACTGACTGCCTTTACCCCCCAGGGTTTCCCCCAGGTACCCATGTTATTCGACGCTGGGTGGGCACCGTTCCGCTTCCAACGTTAGAAAAGTTCCCGGGTGTGAACCGGCCGGGGATCGAACCCGTTACCTTTAGCATGGTAGTCAGACACGTTACCGACTGAGCCACCGCGGCCACTACCACAGACAAATTAAAATTGTATTTAAACTACTGGTCTTCGAGCATATACCGCTCGTTTTGCCTCTGCAAACTATTATTTACTCGAGCAAATAACCCTTGCTGCAGCACTTTATTTTATGCCTTAGTAACTTTTCCACAAACTGAATGTTCATGAGCAGCACGATTTTATAGTTTCTTCTGCTTCTTCCTCTTTCCCCTTTTGCCTCATAGTGTCAGGGTTGCGTCTATCCACTCCTTCCATCTCTCCCATTCCTTTGCCATCCTCTTCAATTTATTCTTTTCCTTTCTTTTGTCCTATTTCTTCTATTCCTTTGTCGAATGTCTTCCGGGTTCTACCGCTTGTTCTCCTTCCCTCTGTTCTAGCTTCCATAAATTGTTGTGCTTTTCTATCTTTGTCCATTCTTACCACATGTCCGAACCATTTTAATTGTCTTTGTGTCAGTTTTTCTCCTATTGGCTTCTGATTTAATTCTTCTGTGATTGTTTCATTACGTACTCTATCTCTTCTCGTCTTACCAACTATTCTACGGAAGCATTTCATCTCAACTGTCGTTATTTGTCTTACTTCGTTTCCTCTTACTGGCCAGGTTTCACTTCCGTATAGTAGAATTGGTTCCACTACTCACTTATTCACTTGTAGTTTAGTTTTGGTGTTTGTTTCCCTTTCTCCAAATATGGTCTGGCTTAGTTGGTAGTATGCATTATCAGATTTCCTTACACAATTCATCACTTCCTCTTCTATTCTTCCTTTCTGGTTTATGATTGTTCCCAGGTACTCGTATCTTTCTGTCTGCTCCAGTTCTATTCCATCGCATATTATATGTATTCTTTCTATTATTTCTTCCATTCTTCCTATTTGCATCACTTTGCTCTTACTTGCGTTTGCAGTCATTCTTTTAGCCTTTAGCATTTCTGCCCATTCTGTAACTGCCTCATGTAGCTTGTTCTCTGCATCTGCTATTAGTATTATGTCATCTGCATATACTAATGCTTGGCAATGTATCGGTCTCATATTCCAATTACCCACTTTTGTTCTTGCTGTTCTTCTTTAGAACTCCATCCGTAAATACTATAAAGAGTAGCGGGCTCAAACTATCTCCTTGTGTTTCACTCCTTTCTTCAACTTAAATGTGTCTGACATCTTTCCATCCAATCTTACTATTCCTTCTACTCTTTTTATATGTAGATTTTATTACTTGAACGAGTTTTCCTGGAATTTTTCTTTTCTCTAATATTGCCCATATTTCTTCTCTGTGTACAGAGTCAAAAGCAGCTTTTAGATCTAAAAATGCTACGTTCATCTTTTTTCCTTTTTCTAAGTATTTATCACATATTGTTCGGATGGAATATATGTGATCTTGCGTTTGTCTCCCAGAACAAAAAGCAGCCTGTTCTTCTTCCATATCCTTTCCTATCTCGTTCCTTAGCCTTACTTCCAATATTCTTGAGCACACCTTAAGTGCCACAGTGGATAGACATATTACACGATAGTTCTCACAGTTGGTTGAGTCTCCTTTCTTATACAGTGGTATAATAATGTTCTTTTCCCATTCTACTGGTAATTTTTCTTCTCTCCAGATCTTCTGATACAGTTTAGTCATTTCCCCCATATTTTATATATTCTGAAGCTATTTCATCTATTCCTGCTGCTTTTCCATTTCTTACTCTTTTCACTGCTTCATATGCTTCTCCTATTTCAATTTCCTTTACTAGGTCTCTTATCTCATTCTCATCCTCTTCCTTATCCTGCTCTTGTATTCTACTCCTTCCTATTTTTTGGCTATTATGTTTTCCAATGCTCCCGTCTGCTGTTCCTATGCCTTCTTCCTTTTCAAATTTACTTTCGAAGTATTCTTTCCATGTTTTCAACACATTTTCAATATTTGCTTTGTTTCTTACACTTCTTACTCTTCTTCCACCTTTTTCTCTTATTCCTTTTATTATGCACCAAAATCCTTTCTTATTCTCTTTGTATTGTGATTCCACTTCTTCTCCAAATTCTTCCCATGTTTTCCTCTTTGCTTCTCTCACTATTCTTTTAGCTGTGTTTCTTTTTCTAAATAATTTAAGTGGTCTTCATCTCTTCTTGTATTCATATATTTTTTCCATGCTCTTTTCTTCTCCAATACTGCCTTTTTCACCTCTTCATTCCACCATCTGGTTCTTTTCCTTCCTGTATTTACTCTTTTTTGCCACATTTCCTCTATATCTTCATCTTCAAATGTTTCTTGGTTTAGTTGTTCTCCTACTTTATTCTGATATTTTTTGTCCTTTTTCTTCAACTCTTCTGTTGTTATTTTGTAATAGGTCTTTATATTTTCCTTCTTCATCCCTGTGTAATACTGTGTTTCTGCTACCAGCAGCCTGTGGTCGGTTCCAAGTTCTGCTCCTCTTATTACTTTTATGTCTCAGATATGTTGTCTTATTTGTTGTGGGTATAATATATAATCTATGATGCTTTTGGCATTTCTTTCTTTGCCTTCAAATGTTACTTGATGTACTGTTTTATGTTTGTAGAAAGAGTTTCCTATCAGCGTTGCATTCTCTATGCAAAAATCTATGATTCTCTGTCCATTTCAGTTTTTAATAATTTCTCCTCCATAGTTTCCTAGTGTTCCAAATCCACTCAAGTGATCATTTCCCACTCTTCCATTTAAGTCACCCATAATTATAACTTTTCTTCCTCCTCTTTCTGTTTTTTCCAATTTTGATTGTAATTCTGTGTAGAATTCTTCCTTGTGTCTCACATTAACATCTTCGGTTGGTGCATATACTTGAATCAGTGTAATCTTTTCTTCTAAGTCTATGTCTAGAGTTATTATTCTTGAATTTACTGGATCCCAGCTGATTACTGTTCTGTCTATTTCTTCTGTTACTATAATTTTATAGTTTAATTTTTTAAAAAAATATGGGCATGGACAAAATTAATACCCAATATAAGATTTATGTACAAAAGCTATGTACAGTCAAGATCTCGGTTGCATGACTTTTTGGATACCCTGTAGCTACTAATTTGATTTTTTTCCATATGTGAGTTTATGTATGTGTCTACCCAATGGCATAGTGGTAACCCTGTTATCTTGTAATGGATGAGTACCAGGTTTGATCCTCAGTGGAGACATATTGCATAGAGATTTGGATTCCATTTTAAAACTGTATACCCAATCCTGTTTAGACTATCTGAGCATAAAAAAAATGAACCGTTGATGAAAAGATTCTCTCAGGCTATCAACCAGGTGAATTGCCATTGATGTCACAAAAAATGAAGTAAATGTTAATATAAAACTATTATATGTTTGAAGACAATTTTAAAACGTTACCATTCATAGTATGTATACAGAACTACATGCATATATAGACCCCATTTAATACTTAAGATCAGTATGCTACTACAAGGGTGATTTAGATCCCAAAGTTACTTACAATTCTGAGTACTGTTCAAAAATGGCAACACTATAAGAATAAACCTCCCTGATTGCATAAGATAATGATGTCACCTTGTATTCAAAGATTTCCAAGTTCAATCCCCAATAGAGGCACAGTGGTTCAGGTCCCATTTTAAGCTGTAGGTCTAATCCCAAGTAGCATATCTGAGCATAAAGTGGACTTAAACAAACACAATTTTACTGAGAGAAAGCCAGATTTTTTAATGATTTTTTTTTCATTCAAATGATGATATTTATATCATCATACTTTTAGATTCTATTTACAAGATATGTACAAAAGTACTCTAGTTGTGTGTGGGGTCTCCCTGATGGTGTAGTGGTAGCGTCGCCGCCTTGTAATCAAGGGGTCCTGGATTCGATACCCGGTGGAGGCACATAGTGGTTTGGATCCCACTTTAAACTATAGGTCCAGTCCTGATTAGCCTTACTGTGCATAAAATGCACTTAAAACACCAAACTCAACTCAACTCTAGTTTTGTGTGTGTTTACATACTATGTAGATACATTTAATAAGCCTACTGAAATATAAAGTTAACACTTGGGGGGAAAACCATCCATTCAAAAAAGCCTGTATTTTTGCAACTACTGCTTTAATCTAGTTTTGAATTCCATGTTGAAATTGTATTTTCAGTTCAGACATGTCTTTTTACAGTACAGAGATAAGTGATAGCTATGAAAAAAGAAAAATACAGTCAAGTAACGTATTTTTATTAATTTGAAACACTTTGGCAGGAAAAGCTGCAGAAAAAACTGTTTTTTTTTCTTGCCACTTACAACTCTACTATAATTGAAATTTCACTCTTTCTTTGTATTTTCTTCATTTCTTATCTCTGCATATGATGTTTATCTAGATGTAATGTTATTGAGAAAAGAAGTGCTCTTATGCAGTGGAACTCAGTGTTCACATTCAATCTCCATGATCCCAATATAGCATAATGCTATGATTTTTTCCTGAATTTAACATTTGCATGTATTGTAAGTTCTTCCAACTTGGTCCCCTGAAAAATGTAAAATTGAAGTTTCACTGTATTTTGTATACCAAAGATTATGTTTGAAATTTTCTTTACTTTTAGGTCCATGATGTTCGCAAGTTTGCAGTGCAATCAGATCAGTACTACAGTGTGTTGGACATGCTGATCATAGAAGATTCTGTAGTAGCAAATTGTCTCATAGATCAGTTAGGCATAGAGTGTGTATTGCTTATTCCTACAAGTGAAGAAGCTTATGAAATCATGTCTCAGTCCACAAGGTAAGTTGCCAAGGTCTAAATAGTCAATAGTCCATAATAAGCCTATTGACTCTAAATCTTGTACTTTTTCCACTCCTTTACGGTTCACAGTAAACATTGTCTTTATCTTTTTATTCACGGTGAAGAGTATTGTAATTGGATAGAACTTAATATGACATCAAGCTTGAATATTGATAATTACATTAATTGTGCATAGTTCTTTGCCTGTTTATGAGAAAGAATGGCACAATTTTTGAAAAAAAAAAAAAAAATATATAAATAATAAATAAATAATGACTTGATAATCTACTGACGAATTAGCATTTGTTGAGTGAAAGCCTTGTATTTTAGAAACTTTTTTTTTCTGTATTAGTGCCTTCTGTTTCTTTGCATAGGGTTCCAAAGAACTGCTCTCGGGCTGTTACAAAGAATGGAGACCTCTTCTATCCAGACCCGAACTACAGATCATATGCGGGTGGTAGAAACAGAGCTAAATATTTGCAAGTGAGCATGGAGGAAGCCATAAGGTAATTGTTTCAAATATATGGATGAATTTGAATATGTGTGTCTATGTATGTATATGCATTTCAAAGATGGAATATGCCAACCTCCATTGCAGAGTGGTTAGCACAGCATGCTGCAACACCACAGTTCCCAGGTTCAAATGCTGGCATGGGTGTTCTTTGTGAATGCCCCTTCATTGATTTCTTTCACATTATCACTTATCTCATCTTTATGATTAGCCAATAGTTGCAGAAAAGTGAAGTAAAATGAACCAAATCACTCAGTAAAACAAAGATAGAATATGGATGTCTAAGGAATGTCTTGGTAAATTTATTTAAAACTGATAAAAAGCCCATAAAATGCCTGATAACTACGGATGTGAAGTTTTCGTTTTATTTTTCCCTAAATTTTGGGGTTATTTTTTACTGCAATTCACTGTTATTTTTCGCAGTTTAAAGCAAATTTCGGTGTTATTAATTGAAAATCGGTGTTATTTTTACGTGTTTTTACGGTTTCTTCAATGCATAACATTTTCACACTGCTTTAGTTTTGAAAATTAAGGCAAATTTTAGTTTTAATGAAAAAAATAAATCGAAGGCTTACCTTTGTGAGAAATGACCAAATTTCTTGCATTTGGAAAACTATTTCATCTCATCGGTCACTAAATATGAAATGTTTTTTGAATGATATCACCCAAATCTTTGAACACAGTCATATTTCAAACCTTTTACTCTCACAGAATAAAATTTTCAAAAATTGTTTTCTTAAATTCATGTTTTAGTTTACAATAACATTGATGATTTTTCATGCACAAATGGTGCATAGTAAATGATCACAGTATTAACTCACCACATTTCCTATATATATAAAAAAACAACAACTTCTAAATAGAAAGATAGCAGTTTTTTTTTCATTCACTCTAACGGAATGATTGCTTTAACCCTTAGTACGCCGCGCGGTCTGACGAAAGTTAGCCCAGTGTCGCCGAGGCTTTGAGGGCGAAATTTGAATTCGTATACATAGTGGAGAAAAATCGTAATAACTCGGGCATTATGGGACCAATCTACTTCGGATAACTTTTGTTTTTCAGGTAATACATCGGTGCATGCAACCATGTAAAATTTGGATGCCCCAACCGCAGGGGGGTTACGGGCGGGGGCTGCATCCCCGAATTTCAATGAAAAAATCATAAAAATGTGGAGTTTGCCCCCTCTTCTCCAGCTACTTTGGGGAGAAAACCGGAACTTTTGCTTTTTTTTTTTCAAAGAATGGTCCTTCCGCAACAGAATGACACTTGATTCATGTTCGTGGGTGCAATACAATTTGAATAATAAGGCAAAACGTAAAACTCTGTTGTTTCCTCAAAACAGCGAATTTGCATATTATTCATAAAATTGTTATAACTCTGACACTATGGGACCAATCTACTTCGGATAACTTTTGTTTTGCAGGTAGAACATCAGTGCATGCAACCAAGTAAAATTTGGATGCCCCAACCGCAGGGGGCTTATGGGCGGGGGCTGTATCCCCCGAATTTCAATGAAAAAATCATAAAAATGTGGAGTTTGCCCCCTCTTCTCCAGCTACTTTGGGGAGAAAACCCGAACTTTTGCTATTTTTCGTTTGCACTTGCATCTTGTGTAGCTACTGTCAATCAATTTCTTCCCTGTTGACTCAGCTCTTTGTGGAAATATGTCCTTGTGGAAATATGTCCGGAAGGAAACGATTGTGCAACAATTGTGCGTTAGGGAAATCGATGATCTGTTATATGATACGAACTGTTTTTCCTAACAGAGGCTCTGGCTAGCGTCAAGCTTCATTGCATTTCTAACATAGGTAAAGGTAAAGGTAAAAAAGGTAAAGTGCTCGCCTGTGCTTAGCACCACACCATGAAGGTGTATAGGGGGTGTGGGGGTAACGCTCCACACTTTCTTGATCCGGTCGTGAGTGTGGGTGATGTGATCAGCATTACGCCCCTGACCGCCTTTACCCCCCAGGGTTTCCCCCAGGTACCCATGTTATTCGATGCTGGGTGGGCGCCGGGGCCGCTTCTATCGTTAGAAAAGTTCCCAGATTTGAACCGGCCGGGGATCGAACCCAGGACCTTTAGCATGGTAGTTAGACGCGTTACCGACTGAGCCACCGTGGCCAACTTAACATAGAGGCGACAGAAAGCTGACACCACCAAACCTCATCATATCCCCTCTCTCCTTGCCCCTCCCCCACCCCCCCGCATTTACTTCAGCTGGATCACCAGGTCTAAACACAAAGAAGAATGTGTTCCTTATCAGTACTAAATCACAGTGTTGGAAGCTTGGAGGAAAACAGCATCGTAAATACCAAGCATTCATTGTGTCTGTCAACTGAACAGCGAACACGTGAGCCCAAAGCCCAAACACATGACATATTCCGAGAAAGGAAGGGGGGGGGGGATTTGGAATTTTTGTAAACAAGATTGCAGAACCTGTTCCCGACCGAACTGCCAGTGTTTCAACCTCAATATACAAATATAAGTGTGGCAAACCCTCGATAATTGTATCTAAAGCTGTTAGTTGCATATGTGCAACAGCAGCTACAAGGGACATACTTTTTTTGTTGCACATATGCAACGGCGGGGGACTATAGGTTAACAAAGGCTTCATAGTTCGAAGTGTGATGTACACCTTATCTTATTTCCTTCTTTTAAGCTTCTTTAAGCCTTTGACAACAGAAAGTTGCTGGTATGTTACACTCGCTTTACTTTTGTTCTTGGGCCTCCCCGACTCTGTAGTGGTAATGTCACTGGCTTGTAATTAAGTGGTCCCAGGATCGATACCCGGCAGAGGCACCACAGTGGTTCGGATTCAACAAGCTGTAGGTCCAGTCCCAATTAGCCTTTATGTGCATAAAGTGGACGTGAAACAGCCTCTCACTTCCATTGTGCTTAATTGAAGGAATCCATCCGCTCCCATGTTGTTTTGAAATTCAGTGATTACAAAATAATGTAGTTCTATCTGAAGCATAAAGTCTTTCAGAAACAAACTAATGCATTCACTGCCGGCTTTAGGATGCTGCCAAGTACAGCACAGAAGGAAAAGGAAATGAAACACACTACACAAACGATGCAGCTTCATTGATTTTTCACGGACTGAAATTTCCCTAACAATGCCAAAAAATCCCTCTCAGGCCTCAAAATATCGTTTTGTGTACACACATACACCCACACCACTATGCCCCTCCCCACACAACAGGTTTTTCTCCCTGAAAATTTTCCCGTTCCTGCGCGACTTCCCTTCTGAGAAGATCCCCACTGCGAATTCTATTTCAGGACAAGGTCAAAGCACTGGCAGTCATTTCTGCGCCAAACTGTAATACATGAAGCATGACAAACTCTTGAATCGAACTTTCACTAGCTAGACTAGAAAGGGACAAATCTCATAGCGCTTCTGGTAGTTCTTTTTGAACAGAAGAAGTGTTAAGCCCAGTTTATAGTGCATATTTCGTGTCGTTTTTTGTGTTAACCTTTTGGATCCCAAGTGTCTCGAATGAGATACCTAAAAGTAAGCCTCACGGTCCCAAGCGTCTCGATCGAGATACCCTGTGCAAGGTCGTAGTTTTTACGTTATAACTTTTCTATTTTTGGCTAGAATTTCGATTTTTTTTAATATTGTTACTAACACATGTATTTAACAGAAATGTTTCTTGCACCCTTTTTTTTTCTTCATGAAAATGGAGGTGAAAAGGCGGGAAAAGGAACTTCTCTTTTGCGTCTCTTTTCAAGGGAAAACACAAATTTCAAACATTTCAAAGATTTTTTAAAATAATTTTTGGGGGTTTTCTCCCTTCCCCCTCCATATATATGCCAAATTTACATAAATTTTGCATTTTGTGCATTTTGACTTTTTTTTCGGGGCGGGGGCGGGGGGGGGGAAACACCATTTTTTTTTTAAGAAAAGTATTTTTGAGGGGATTTCCCCCCTTTCCCCCTCCATATGTACGCCGAATGTGCATAAATTAAATATCGTCTGAATCTGTGATTCATTCTGCGTACAACGGTATATCTTTCATGTCTCTAGGTCATTTAGTTTCCGAGCTATAGTTATTTCAAGGTACCGCTGCATTTTGAAGCTTGAATCAGTGGCATGCCCACCATTTCTTTTGGGGGTACAACTCAAGTTACATTGGTCATACGACAATGATGCAAATATTTTTCTGTTTCTTACATGACAGCGATAATTTCTATGTGCATTTTGAACTTTTCATATCCTTTTTTTTTGGGGGGGGGGCGAAACCCCATTTTTTTAAAAAGTATTTTCAGGGGATTTCCCCCCTTTCCCCCTCCATATATACGCCGAATGTGCATAAATTATATATCGTCTGAATCTGTGATTCATTCTGCGTGCAACAGTATATAGTTCATATCTACAGGGCATGCACTGCTGCATTTTGAAGCTTGATTCAGGGGGTACAACTCAAGTTACATTGGTCATATGATAATAATGCAAATATTTTTGTGTTCCTTACATGTCAGCGATCATTTCCGTGTGCATGTTGGCACTGTCATGTACTTTTTTTCGGGGTGGCGGGAGTGGGCGAAACCCAATTTTTTTTTAAAAAAAAGTATATTCAGAGGATTTCCCCCCTTTCCCCCGCCATATATACTCCGAATTTGCATAAATTTCATATAGTCTGAATCTCTGGTTTATTCCGCGTACAACGGTATATCACTCATCTCTCTAGGGCAATTAGTCTCCGATCTACACTCATTTAATTGAAACTCTGCATTTTGCTCAAAATCTGCTTGGGCACCTGTGAAAATGACCTTGGGACTCAAAAGGTTAAAGTGCAAATTCTAAAAAAATGGCGTAATTAGAGTTATTTCGCGATTCCGAAACACCAAAAACTTGCCTCCTTAACCTACCCAAATATATTTTAAACACTTTATTTTACTTTCCTAAACTTTTCGGTGTTATCGTTAAAATGAAAACTTCACATCCCTACTGAATGGAGTCACATAAAAATATTTTGGCACTTATAATTCTGTACAGAATTTTATCAGTGTCTCTTGATCTGGAATTCTGCATGAATGATTGAAATGTAGATTTCTTCATAATTATAATAAGGGTTACAGAAATCATTACACTTATGTATATGATATTTTGTTCCCTTATGGTTTGACGTTTTGGTCATGCACACAATGAACTTTCTCTGAAACTTCACAAAAGTGGTGTTAAGACAGAAATGTGTTAAAATTTTAAATGCTTATAACCAAAGTTCGACCCAGCTTGGTGTAATGTTTCGACTTGTAAAGAATTGTCACAATTGAACTTGAAGTTCAAATGAAAACCTGTCAAGGTAATTTAGCCATATTGGTAAGTTGTTTAAACAAGATTGTTAAAACAAACATTTTTACCTTTTCCATATCACTTCCAAAAATTGTGACAAACATAAAATTGAGGGATCTAGTGAGAGAGGGAGCTATGCCACTTTGACAAGAATGGAAATAAATTGAGTTTTCTAAAGCATTGCGTTGAGTCATAATTTGTATAACAAAGGGTATTTTTTTTTCTGAACATATTGTTAGATAAATTATTCAAAAGGAAAAATATGAATTTCAATATAAATACCATTTATTATGAACATGTATGGTATATTGTTGTAGTATACCCATGTGGAAAAATCAATCTAGCACATAAAATACTTTGAACAAGGCTTAAATACTTCTGCCTGAGTGTAAATCATGTTCACAGGGTTATATATGATCTACATAAAGGCAACTTCACATGTCTTCTGGAGGATCTTCACTGTCCATTGTTTCTGTGGATTTTAGTTTTTGGTAAACACCATGAAAAACTGGAGGAATATAAGGCATTATTGCCATGAGATCTTTTAACTTCAGGGCTGATATTAAATCTAGCACCAGTTACTGCAACACAAGCTCTGCCACTCCTATTGCAGACACCATCAGTAAGTGGCATAGCTCCTTCTCTCACTCAAAATGCTGATGAGGACGTATTCAAGAACTCAGAAAACCTGCTGCAGAACAAGCGGGAGCTATGCAACATGGTTGTAGTTCACATGATAGATGGCAGATGGTAGGGGAAGACTGAAAATGGCAAAAAATAAATTTTTCAAGATTTGTGGCAATACCTCCCTCTCTCACTATACCCCTCAATTGCTTATAATAATTGCAAATATACATTGTATTGTTTAAATTTACCTATTATTTATTTACACCATCTTGTGTACACATCAGAAGAACCAATAGCCAATCTTTTTCTAATTTGTGTATGTATATTACAAAATACATCCTCACAGTCTGGTGCCTAGTTCATCTGAACTTCATTAATTTTAAGAGATTGTTACATTGACTTAACACTAGTGATGGGCACCATCGACTAATTAGTCATTAGTCGAAACAAAATATTGACTAATTAGTCGAAAAAATTAGTCTACTACTTTTTCGACTAGTCGAATTAGTCGTATGACTAATATTAGTCCAAGTAGTTGAATTAGTCGTTCAACTAATTTTAGTCGAATTAGTTGGCAAGAACTAATATTAGTTGAATTAGTCAAAGTTGGTCACAGTGAATAGAACCCGTGACCCTTTGATTACAAGGTGATGGTGTAACGCATGAGGGCCATCCTGGTAGCTGACACGTTGAGTTGAGGACTCAACTTCCAAAGGTTCTGACTTCAAATCTTGGAGCAGACCTGAAAATGTGGAACGAAGAGAAAATACGAAATGTTGTTGGAGTATCAGATGTGACCGCTAACATGCAATCTAGTATCGCAGCTAGACATACAATTAATTATAGAATAACTATGTTATGGTCTACAGTAACGGATTAAATTCAACTCACCAGTAGACACCCCTGACCCAACAGTCAGCAAGACAGTCGCAGCCGGCTTCTTTGGCAGAGTGGATAGCCCCTTGCGCTACGATGCAAGGGGTCCCAGGTTCGCGTCCTGGCCTGGATGTTTGGGAGTGTCCATTCATTAATTTCATCATGTCATCACTCAACCCCATCTTTGCCAATTAGCCAAAAGTGGCACAAGAAGCGAAGTAATAGAAATCAAAATACAAAAAGGAACACAGTCGCTAAAACACATCATACAGCTTGGGGCTTATTGTTTACAGTCAATTATTAGAATTATTCTAATAGTACTGTATTTTGTAAATTACTGTTCTCAAATTTCCTTTAATTACTGTAATCAAAATGGGGACAATTTGAACACCTTTTGCCCCCCCCCCCCCCCCCTACCAATGTATTTCACCAATTAACGCCACTCTCTGTCCTGTCTGTTTAAACTCAGGAGAGATGGTCATCAATCTCTCACTAGTAAGGTGAAATAAAATACTAATAATAAATACGTAAATATTTTAATATCATATTTAGTTGAATCATTCAATCATAAAAGCAAATCACTTTCTTCAAGAATTGACTTTTCTGTACCAGCGCTGCTAAATTTTCACTTTCCATCTACTGATTTATATGAGGGGTGGCCAGAAAGTAATTTCCAATTAGTAGGGACATTGATTTTTCGCAAATGCCAAAACCATGAAAAATGGTAATTGCTGTGAAGTTATGTTTAGTAATGTGCAGTGATGTCTGGACACATTTTTCACCCGTTCGAAATATCAAAATAATGCGAATTTGGCATAAAATGAGAATTGTTGGCGTTTTTAGCGATTTTTTTGAAAGAAATGTCCTAAAAGAATGAAAAATTCCATGAAATCCAACATTCTTGTCTTTTCTAGTTCATGTTTGTGTACATAGAACATGCAAGTTTTCCAACATTTTACTCAAGAGTAAACTATAGAATAATTCCGACAGCCCCATTAAATCATGTATTTCCCATGATTTTTTCAACTTCCCATCAAAACCATTTGCATCACAGAGCGAAGTGGCAGGGTTCTAACAGGAGATCGAGTGTGTATCTACCGTCAAACGGGAGCCACATCTTCAGTATTTGTCATGCAAGATGTGTTTTGAATTAGACCAAGCTAAGTGTGCACCATCGGCATTTGTTGAGCAAGAAATAATGGAGCTCAGTGATTAGGGTGTCTGACTACCATGCGAGAGACCAGGGGCAATCCCCTGCGGGGGAGAACCGGGATCTTTTCCACCTATTCAAACTGCTCTGGTGACCACCCAGCATCATATCAAGCGGGTAACTGGAGGAAATTTGTGGGATAAAGATTGATTGATTTAAATTTTTTGGGTGCGTCGCCACTTATTGTCATTATGCACCCCTCAGTATGTACAGGGAAAATTCCATTATCTAAAACTCATACCTTAAAATTAAAGAGAGGGTATGGAAAATAACTTTCCCAAAATAAGTTTCAAGATATCAATCTCTCACGAAGAGGCATAGGCCACGTGACTTACAATTTGAAACAGTAGTTTAAAAACACCATGAAGGTATAATTTCAGATATTTGCCAGAAAATGTGCTAAAATGAAAATGTGAATTTTGGGAAAAATAACACTGAATAGTAAAAAATAACACGGAATAGTAAAAAAAACAAAAAATACACCAATTTCAAACAAAAATAACAAAAATTAATGTTTTACCGATTTGGCATAATTAAAGCAAGAATATCAGTTGTAATTTATTGCATTAGTAACAGTGAGTCCTAACCTAATTTTGGGCATAATCACCACCGTTGTTCTGGCATTTGTTGTAGCATGGCACTATATTTTGTATACACTTGGCATATGTGTCCGACAGCAAGGACTGGAACTATCTCTACCGCAGTGTAGCTTTCAAATCCTTGCCCTGCCAGAAACCTCTTCAGATAGACAAAGAGATGAAAGTCTTTACGTGCTAGGCCAGGGCTGTACAGGGAGTGGTCAAAGATCTCTCACCTAAAGTGATGCAAAGGGGCCCTCGTGTACTCAGCTGTATGGGCTTTTGCACAATCGATTGGCCTTCTGTGAATTGTCTACACCATCGTCTGACCATACTATCAATCACGACGTCCGGTCTCCACACCCCACATGATTGCTGGTGGCTTTGTGCCAAATTCTGAGCATGCAAAGATCTGATTACTACACGTAGGCTAGATCACAGTATGTGGGAGACTGTATGAGAGCTGCAATCTTTAACCTAGAACTGTCCTAAAACGGCTGCATTGCAACTGTACCAGATTACAGCTACATGCCTCTTCTTCCTGCCTGCATGTGTGTGTGTTGCTCTCCGACCACTAGTGCTGTGTATAGGCACCATTGGAGATTTTTTCAGGATGCTCCTCATATATGAACTTTCAGAAGCTGTTATTAACAGCTGTTTTAATGTGTGTTTAGCTAAATCAGGTACCTATACAATGGAATTCTATAAATTCCTTTCATTAAATTTCTAATGCCCACATAGCCTTTTCGTCAGCAATAATGGTATAACTGCATGTTGTCAGTTTCACAGTACTTCGGTTGGATATACTGTACTGAAGCAGAAATCCCATTGATAATGTTAGGAAATATGACACTTACTTTTATACAATTCAATTGTTTCACTTATATGCATATACATATATGCATATATATATATATATGTGTGTGTGTGTTGCTCTCCGACCACTAGTGCTGTGTATAGGCACCATTGGAGATTTTTTCAGGATGCTCCTCATATATGAACTTTCAGAAGCTCTTATTAACAGCTGTTTTAATGTGTGTTTAGCTAAATCAGGTACCTATACAATGGAATTCTATAAATTCCTTTCATTAAATTTCTAATGCCTACATAGCCTTTTCGTCAGCAATAATGGTATAACTGCATGTTGTCAGTTTCACAGTACTTCGGTTGGAATGTTAGGAAATATGACACTTACTTTTGTACAATTCAATTGTTTCACTTATATGCAAGAGTTAAGTTGTTTGTTTTACAGAGAAGAGAGAAGTAGCTTTATGCATCGAAAAATGAGTCCGCATTCATGGTTCTTGCAAGCAGTGGGTTCCAAACCTCAGTGGAAATATCAACATATAGTAATACCGAGAATGTATAAGGAGACTGATAAATTACAAATTGTATTTCTTAATCAATCACTCTTCACTCTTATCTCATTTAATCATAACTTTAAAAATAATCAAGTATGTTATTTTAAACTTACTGTGTATGATAAAATTCCATAATCCTTCCCTAGCTTGTGAATTGTAATAATTTTCCAAATTCACTATTTTGCTGTTTGAATTCAAATTGTAGAGAATAGGGAAATTAAGTCAGTTTCATAGAAGATAATATTGGTACTTAACAAATCCATACCTGGATCTGTATGAGTTTATTATTTCCATTTGCAAGAACATCGATTTTCTAGACTACCATAATTACTGATTTTGGTTCCATTCGCTTCGGAATACACAACAGAAAAGTGCTACACTTCAATTAGTGTATTATTCTTTGTAACGTACAGGGCCTGTTAATATGACAGTACTGTACAAGCCTACTGCCTTACGACGAATTGTGTATACGGGGTGCAATCATTTATTCAGGGACTGGTCATTGCACATTTAATCATATATTAATATTTTTTTTGTAAATAAAGAAATGGGATTGTCCCCTGGTCAACCCCATTTCTTTTCAGGGGGAGGTGGCATGTCACGAGCCAGAAATAAAATGCTGTGTAATCAGAAATGCCAGCAGTCCCCAGGTGAGGAGAGGTTGCCAAGGGAGTCTTGATCGAGGAAGCAAAGTGTGAAGGGTGTTGCGATGTTTGGGCAAACCCACTGAGGACACCTTCGATGGACCGATACAGTGCCAGGTCATGACTCAGCTGAGGAACCACGAAGGAAAGTAGGTACAGTGGTGACACTTTGGGTTTTATCATTGTCAGTGTTCAGATATCTTGCTGGCTCATGCATTATCTCCCCCACCCCCCTCGCTTGTGCGATTCTATTAAATATTGGTAAAGGGCAATGAGCGTAATTTATTCCACTCTTCGTACACACATCCTCTTGCAGCCAAGCAGTTTAAGCCGGCTAACGGCCTAAACGTAACACATGTCCCATGGCTTTCCGACAGTCCTTAGTTGGAAGTTCTGGAAAAATTTCCTCATCAGATGCACTTTGTTCCAACAATTTTTCCTTTGCACAGAAAGAAAATTGTTAAACGAGAATAGATTTCTGCATATTATTCCTTGCGGCATAAGTGGATGATCATGGGGTTTTCCCCATTGTGTCATGTAATAGCATCAGGAGCCAGCGTGGATACACAGGAGGTGGTCAGAAGTGCATTTGAGTCCACCATGAAAATCATGCATGTTAGAAGCTTGTATGAGAAACAAATCATGGATGTTGCTCCAGCTATTTCAACAATATTTCCCGGTAAAAGGGTAAACAACATTTTATGAAATGTTTGAGATACAGGTAGTGAACCATCCATGTTATCATTAACATTGCATCACTCTACAGGGTAGTTACTTTGGTGCTTGTCACAGAGTTTGCTAACTTTTCAGCCACCCTGTACTTAAATGCTAATCCAGTGTATGGGAATAATTCTGAAATCCACCTTCACATCATGAGTTCCAACTGACTGAAAGTTACCTGTTTATATGAGGATTGAAAGCTGCTTCTACAGATACACTACACAAATATTCAACAATTACAGATTGCTTTTTCATCCACTTGCTTCTCTATGTTCTCCTTAAAGATTTGCATAACCACTTTTTGTAGATGCAAAATAATCTAACACAGTTATATTTAGGGTTTTTTATTTTATTTTATTTTATCTGTGCGGTTTCATCCTGGTTTCCCAGAACTTTTTCAAGCTACACCAAGATATTCATACAACAACACAACCTCACATGGCTAGTCACCCTACACATCTGGGAAACCAGGACGAAACGTCGCAGTTAAAAAAAAATGTAAACCACTAAAAGCAACTGTTAGATTATTTTGCATCTACTTGCTTGAGTATGAAAAATGTTATATGTTTAGTGAAAGTGACATGCTTTTTTTTGTTATTTCTAGGAATGCAGAAGAACAGATGGCTGAAGTAGAGAGGAAATATCATTCAACAAGAGAACAGTTGCATAGTGTTCAAAGAGATTTTGATACAAATAAAAAAGAACTGGACACTCAGCATATTCAATGCTCCACCCTGAGAAGACGTCTAATGGCAATTAAATATGAAGTGCAGCATCTAGAAACTGAAGAACCAGAACCTGCAAGCATTGCATCTCTTGTAAGTACTAAAATATTTCAACATCATGTTTCAAGGAATGAGAATTGCAATATCAAATGTACTAGAATAAAGTAGTACATCTCTGTAAGACTTATTTTAACCAAGGTAACATAACTTTGGTTAAATCTGTTCTATGGATAAATAAGTATTTTATTCCAGCTTACCCAGTTTTTATTACTATCCCTGGAAATGATTTAGTTTATTTGTTCTTGTAGGCTACCCTAAAGGTAAATTGATTCCACTTGGAAACAAGGGTTTTACAAATAGTTCTACAAGTTCTCACAAGGACAAGTTACAAACCTCCACCATCTCTGTTCATTAGTAGTAAAGATATTAAAACACTGCACAGTGTGTGTGTTCAGGGTAACAATTCCCTGAAGAACCGTAGCCTCCTTTATAATCATAGTCCATTCATTATTCTGTGCATTTTGCCCTATCATTGCTTTGAGATCCTCTTAGCCATCTCTGCAGTCTTCCCACTCTCTTCTTTCTGTGGGTTCTGTACCATATGTGCCACTCTTCCTTCTTTCACCTATTTTTTCTTGTCTTTATTTCTATCATTAGTTTCACAGGGTAGCTACCCACCGGGAATTCTGTGCGAATTATTGGCTCCGGGAATGCATGAATTCTGCTTGAATTTTGCTTCGGAGATGTGAAAAATTGCAACTTTTCTTAATCCAAATCCTATTTAATTTATACATATTTATAAATGCCCTGAGGCTAGTTTTTATTGTTATCCAGGAAGAAAAACTAAACAGAATTCTCTCAACCCATTTACTTTGTTAGTGTCTTTTGTAGAACAATGTCAGACAAACGGAAGATAAGGTATCTTGAAGATGATTTGGTAAATTGTAGTCTGAAATTCTTATACAATTAACAATTTTTCGTAGATTAGAAGAGAAACTGTAACATTTTTGATTTATGTTTGTAGATGTATTTCGAGTCTTAGTATGTGAAGTGGCAATGTAAACTCCGCACTTTAAACTAAATATTTTAAATATATATCCCATTTAATTTAATTAATTAGAATTTTTTGATACATTGGAATCACACACCCTTTATATTCTTAATATATTTGTGTGTGGATGGTGAGAGGTGATAATAGGTAAGTTGAAATAGAGAAAACTTGTGCTTGTAGCCTTGAATTTTTTGAAAATTCACCTTGAAAACCGGGAATTATACTTGAATTTTATCATGCTCCTAGAGTAACCACCCTGTACAGCATAGCATTTACTTTTAAGACTTGATATTCAGGGACACTTTCACATGGAATGCTCCATATATATCAGGGTTGTTGAAGGTCCAGGAACCTTTTTTCCGAATAAGTTTAAATACGGTATAAGTTCCGTATTGAAATGAAACAATACCAGGGTGGCTACTCATCGGGAATTCCTTGAACTCCAGGAATTATGCATGAATTATTGGCTCCGGGAATTATGCATGAATTTTTCTCCGTTGACGTGAAAAATTGCAACCTTTTATTAATCTGTGGCAATATAGCATGACGAAGTGGTTGCTTCTTTTATGCAGTGCATGTTCATTGGCTAGCTAGTAACTAGTGTTGCCAACTGTAATAATGATGCATTATTTCTGTCACGGAAGGGGAAAGGCAGGTAAAGTGACGGTGAGTTTTGTTGGATTGGAAGCACCATATTTTTATTTTATACTAAGTATTTGACCGGTTTGACCTTGTGTGCGAGTGCTCCTGAACTGTAGACAATTTACCGAACCCATAGCTGTGTTCAATGTTATCTACTGGCTATAATCAGGGATAGGATTTATAGGTAAATACATACTTTTAGTTTGACGAAATATTGCTGAAATTTTGTGATATCTTTGCGAATAGTAATGTTTGTAGTGATTTAAGGTACATTTTATTGTCAATATTTTTCCATATTTCTAACTTTAATAAATACTTACTTTTACATATTTAAGGAAAATATACTTAATTTTACATATTTCAACAGGTTTAATTCACAAATTGTTCATATTTCATAATATTGGAATTGTTCAAAATAAATAAATTATGTGGCTCCAACAGCATTTCAACTCTTGGCTCCGGCACGTGTTCTTGTAGAAATGGCATAGAGGAGGCTGTCATTTTTGCTGCTTAATGTGATGCATATTGTTTTCTGTGTTAAAATTGCCATGCTTTGATGGGTGACCAAGTTCATAGCAGGGCCGGCAGAAGGGGAGGGCGAACCGTGCCACCCCCCCCCCCCTAGAGCGGCAAATTTTCAGGGCGGCAAAATTTGAAGAGAAGAAAAAAATAAGCCTATTGAAAACTGGTCGAGCGAGATAATCTTTTGCGCTTAATAGTATTGAAATAGCATATGAAGTCTCATTATTTATTTTATATTTTGATCTTTTACTTTGGAATATATTGATTTTCAATTTCCCGTTCCTGTGTAATGACGGGGAGGGGTCCGAAATGGAGCGGCATCTGCCGCCACCGCCCAGGGAGGCAAAATGACTAGTGCCAGCCCTGGTTCATAGCAAAAGGAAAAGCCACGCAGCTTATTGTCTAGTGGCAGTATATGTTGTTATTGTTGTGGAAGCCGGCATCGTTTGTAAATGTACAACAAAGGCAACCGACTGTCACCGATCACAGAGAGGAAATAATAATACTGCTTGAGGAGGAGTGTTGTGGTCCAATTGTCGCAGTTTAACATGTTGGCATGTTATTATCTGCCGTTGCAGTTCCGTACCAGTGTATACGGGTTTTGGGAGTGAACAGTTAGAACTCCACCAGTGCAATAATTAGGGGCATGCATATTTCGTTTTTGACGAAAAAACTAAATTTAAAAAAACACATTGTAGTGTTAATTTTTCATGTTTTTGAAAGGTTTGAGATGCATTTTGTGACCATGTTTTGTCACGAAATAATGCGATATGAACTGCAAAAAGCGAAATTAACTCTTAAACACGAAATTTAGGATTTATTCACCGACGCGACACCTTCTGAGGTCTGAATTATCCTGAGAGTTATGCAATTCCCGGAAAATTGATTAATTCTGCTGTTAATATTGGAGAAGCAAAAATGGACTCCTTTACACAGAAATAAACTTAATACTCTGATAACTACATAAATGGGCTATTAGAAGTGAAATGTTAATTCTGTGGAATAAGTGTAGTTTTTAAATCAAATTTAGGATTATATTCACAACTTTAAAACAAAAATGTCTTTTTATGTACCACTTTTCATCCAATTTTTCACCGCTATAACACCGATATTTTATTTTATTTACCGCTTTTGAACCTGAAATTGACTCAGTTTTTGTACCGAAATATTTATTTTTTATTTACCAAAAATATGTGCCTCTAGCAATAATGCAATGGAAAAGAATATATTTTTTTAAATTTTGTTTGAAGTCACTCAAATAAGGAATCGTATGAAGAAGTCTTCTTTGCCACATTTTTGGTAATTTTACGTATGTGTTAGTTCATATTTTGCGAAATTTTAGTCCATACGTATGTAGGTACATACAAAGCCACTTGTTAGTACATATTAATCCTAGTCCTGGTATAATGCATGACGTTTAAAACTCAACGTTAGATAGACCTGAATTCTCTAATTGTCTTGTTGTACGTAACAGCTGTGCATCGGCACACTGCAGTGATTTTTCTATCTGCTCCATTAGCAACACTGCTTCTTGAGTTGTGTCGCGCATCACATGGCAGAAATATCTGTGCTGGACTCTACCCTTGATTTTTTGGAAAGTTCGCCTTGAAAACCAGGAATTATACTTGAATTTTATCATGGCCCTAGAGTGGCTTGCATGCCTCATATATTTCTTGATTTGTTATTCTCCATATCTCTTTGCACACTGCTCCATAATTCTTTCTAAGTATTTTCTTCCCCATTGTGTCAGTATTCCTTCATTTCCACTTTTAAGTGGTCACGTTTCAGCCTCATTTGGAACTCCCAAGTCTTTCTAATTGATTATTCACACTTAGCACCTCCATTTCTAGTCCTGTAAAGTCTTTTATTTCTGGTAAGCATGGGACAGATTAATTGGTATTCCTATTGTTATCCACCAATGCATATCAGTATATCAGGTTTGATCTGATATTTCTGTAAATAGCCTATATTTTAATGTAGTGTTAATTTCAACAGCTGATTAAAACTTTGGTGAAACTGATATTCAAACTGTACTCAAAACTCCCAAGAGCGGGGGAATTTCAGCAAAGTCTAGAAGACATAGTCCAGTCAAATTCTCTCCTCACCTCCTAGTTGGGGCCCCCTGGGATCTTTTAAGATGCACAAGAAGGGGGGAGGGAGTGTGGTGTGCAAACAGTAACAGGAAACCACTGCACTTTTTTTTCCCTAGAAAATATGTAACTGCCGTGATGATTCTTTCCAGGGTAAAAGATTCAAGACTTAAACTATCCCTCATTCATATGGACCTGTTATGACACAAGTCAACAATGATAAGAAAAGTCCACAAAAGAAGAGTAGTGTAAAGATTGGTACATGAATGTCAAGACACTCGTGCAGATGGGGAAGTTGGAAATCTATAAATAAAGTAGATATTATGGGACTATCAGCAGATAGGTGGGGACAAAGTGATGAATTGGTATGGGAAGAATTCAAAATATTTATTGTGGAGGAGAAAGTGTGAAGGCATTCTTTGTGGACCACATGTGAATGAAAAATGGCATCAGTGCATTATCTGAACAATGTGATTAGAGCAGTGAGACAGCAAGGAAAGAAAAGGAATCAGTGGTGTTTGTTCAAGTTTACATGCCACAAAGTGAATGAATAGAAATGGAGAACTATGAATAGATTGAAGAAATAATGGAAACAAGGGAACATCATGCATCATTGTCATGGATGACTGGAATGTTGTAGTAGGAGAAGGCCAGGATGAAAATACATCAGAAAAGTATGAATTAGGAGAGAGAGATGCGAGAGGTGATCTCTTAGTGAATTTCTGTAAAAGGAACACACTAATTGTTTTGAAATACATTATTCCAACATCATAAAAGAATACTTCATGTTTTGGAGAATGAAAGATGTGGCAGTTTAATGTACCTCTGTACACCATGCAAAAATTTCACCTTGCTTACTGGAGGTAGTAATGGGGACAGACTGGCTCTCCCTCACCCCTCCTCTTTTGTCACTAATAATCTGGCTTGGGATTATGGCTTCCACTAAAGTGGAAATCATGAAACTTAAGACCTTCTGTAAACAAATGCTTGTGTATCCTAACAGTGTTGCCAACTTGTGACAATAAAATAATCCATGTAGCCTACAAGGTGCAAATATGTTATATTTGTCAAAGGACGTGGTATAGCAATGTTTGACTTAAGGAAGCCCTATCACTTATTGGAAGTTAATACGTAGCTAAAAAGAACACATAAATATACATCTTGGCTGTTTGGTGGCGGAGCGCAAGGAGTGGTCGACTTCTGGACTCACCACCATCAAAGTTCCTGGGTTAGCATCTCGGCATGTATGTTATTTGTGAAGGGTCTTTCAATTTCATCTAATCATCATTCATCCTCATTGTCATGATCAGCCAAAAGTGGAAGAAAGCGACATTAGTACTGAATGTATAACTTATCCCCTACCTGGTGTGACAGTTCAGTACCAAAGGATTATTTTTCTGTAGTCTTATGTTAGGAACAACCTTTGCTAGGGAATGCGATAACATATTGAGGTAAATGACGTTTTAAAACAGGGGTTTATTGATTAAATTCATTTGGGGTTTCGAAGTGTTATAATTAATTATTACTATTATAGAATGGAAGTAAGCTGATAGATTTAATTTTATTAATTAAGTTCTTGAATCATGTTCATCCATGTTCATCGTGTCTGTAACTAATGACATAATGTGTGTGTCACAATGTGGTGGATCTACACCTCAATGTCACACATTCCAACTTGCTTCAGAGTCAGAGTTTTCTTCAACATCTCAAGTTATGCCATCCCAAAACACACTTTTATGCCCTTTTCACCTCATTCGAAAATTCTGGGTTAAGCAGCAAAAACCCCGAAAGAGACTAAAATGGCAACTCAATGAAACATTGTTTCTGCTAAAAAAATGTGGGGGAAGGAGACGGTAGGAGGCAGTCAAGTCACATTTTATTACACCCTACATATAAAATAAAATGTACAGGGTGGCTCAAAAAGTCACTTAACACCCCCAGTACAAGGCCACTGCAGTGCGCAACATGGAAATGGTAATGACCAATCGTTATCAGGCCAAGGGGGAACCACATTGATGCCACCCACGTGGTCGGCGGCCATCTTAATGTCCATCATCTTGAATTCAACTTCAGAATTTTAAATGGGAAGGGGTTGATATGATATATCAAATCGGGCTAGAATTTCACGAGAAATGCAATGGTGAAGGTTTTTTCAACATATCTTTAACCAGTTAAAAGTTATGACTGAATTTTTGTACCAATTTGCTCCTTTACGAGGTGTTAGAAAAATGCCTTAAAATTTGTTTGCATCGGTAATGCATCGAGATCAAAGTGATGTCTAGGGAGAGAAGTTCGCATGCCATTGCACACGATTTTAATCGGATACATCTACAAAGAGCTGTGCATTATGAATGATTGTCGCGAACTAACTTTGGACAGAAACTGCTTCACAACGTTCCCATAGTGTTCTGGTGTTCCTTCCTATTGAAAAAAAACTCTGTAAAAAGTACCTTCTTCCATAAGCAAGGATTAAAAAACCTATTTATTTAACAAATCCAAGTAGCCCTAAGTATTTAAGGTTCTGTTGATGGAAAATTGACTAACCAATCGTGTTCCACACAGCATGCCACACCATTAAATTACCAGCACTAACCATTCAGCTTTGATCTGTCGAAAATGGGTTATCAGATAAAAAGCATTGAATATTCTGTTTATGAACTTCCTTATGAACATAAACATTAGCCTTGTCACTGTGAAGGACTTTTCATTTAATGGAAGCATCACACTGTAATTGTTTCGACAACCATTCATAATGTGCAGCTCTTTGTGGATGTATCCGATTAAAATCTTGTGCAATGGCATGCGAACTTCTCTCCCAAGACATCACTTTGATCTCCATGCATTACCGATGCGCTAAACAAATTTTAAGGCATTTTTCTAACACCTCGTAAAGGAGCAAATGGGTACAAGAATTCAGTCATAACTTTTTACTGGTTAAAGATACGTCGAAAAACCTTCACCATTGCATTTCTCATGAAATTCTAGCCTGATTTGATATATCATAGCACCCCCTTCCCATTTAAAATTCTGAAGTTGAATTCAAAATGGCGGACATCAAGATGGCTGCTGACCACGCGGGAGGTGTCAATGTGGTTCCCCCTTGCCCTGCCAACGATTGGTCATCACCATTTCCACGTTGCGCTGCAGTGGCCTTGTACCGAGGGTGTTAAGTGACTTTTTGAGCCACCCTGTATATTTGCAGGTGATTTTTTGAAAGCAATTTATCATGTTTTTCTTCTCTCTTGAGCAGAAGCGTTCATTTTAAATCAACCTCCACCCCCTCCCCTCTTTCACAACTTGCCCTCATCCTCACAGCCTGCTCTCACCCCCACAAGTCTTTCAGAGTGTGAGGGTGTTGGCGAAGTTTGCACTAATGAGGGTTGCAAGCACTGGTGACTCTGCTATGGATTATAGGTCAGCCCCTCTGTGTCCTTTCACCCCACAGTACTCTCACTGACAACGTGAAATCAAACTATCATGTGCCGACATTTGCCACACCACTTCAGTTTTAGCACCGACTTAGTGCAAAGGTATTGGGGTTGGCAACAACCTAATAGCGGATTTCTTCTGCCACATACAGTTCATTTTATAAAAGCTTGCTAATGCAAGAAAAATGTGTAAATTATTCTGCAATTTGCAATTTAAAATAGCTTTTCATTAAAGGTTTCTGTTTATAATAATAATAACATGTGATGATTGTGTAAATGACAACCGATCATGTGAGCAGGAAGAAAGTAGTGCCAGTTTTGAAGATTGTGACTTTCATGTGTGCTGGAAGGTCCCTGTGCTCACAGAGTTTCTTTTGAAAACATCCGCAAGGACAGCCACAGTGAAGAAGGTGAAGTTGGTGTCCAAGTGCAGTGGTGTGTCAGCTTCTTGTGCTTTTGGTGTGGTGAAAGAAAGGAAAACAACTGGCAAAGTTGCGACTCCCGTGAAGAAACACAACATTGTTGCTCGTGTAAACAAGTACACCAATTTTGAAATAAGCACAATACGGTGCAAAGTGAATTCTTATTTTTTTTCCAATTTCAATTTTAGCTCATCCACGTTAAGTCACCTCTAGTTGGACATTGGGTTTGTTTTGTGGAAGCAAAGTCGACAGAAAGCACTCATTGACAGGGGCAATATTGTTGTTTGGCGCCAAAAATACCTCCGGTCTGTAAGGGAACTGCGCAAGCAAGGTAAGAACATTTATTACTGTGCGCAAGGCACTGTCACCTCCAAGAAGAATGATTTTCTCGAACGCCTGTCAACTGGACTAAATCAGCCATCAGGAAAAGGCAAGAGACTTATCATTGTTCATATTGGAAGTGGTACTGGGTTCGTGGATGGTGCACAGCTAATTTTTGTGTCCAAGGCAACAGGTGACTACCATGAAGAAATGAACGGTGACATTTTTGAAGAGTGTTTTTCATCTGTTGTTCCAAAACATGACCCAAACAGTGTTCTTTTGCTGGATAATGCTCCCTATCACAGTGTGAAAAAAGTTCCCAACCACTGCTTGAAAGAAGGGTGATATATTAGGTTGGCTGAGTGAAAAGGGCGTTGTACTTCCAGCTGATGTCCTCAAGGCGAAACTTGTGCATCACGTTTTTTGCTTATGAAGCTAACCTGTGACAAATAAATTGTTGATGAAATGGCGAGGAGAGCCAGGCACACCTTGTTGCTTCTACCGCCTTACCACTGCAAATTGAATCCCATTGAAATTACAGTATATGGGCTCAGGTCAAAGGGTATGTTGCATTCAACAACAAGACATCCAAGTTGGACGAGGTCGAGAGACTGACAGAGATTGTTATGCCTCAGACTTCGGCATGTAACTGGACCGATGCAGTGCATCATGTGATTGAAATAGAAGAGCGGAATTTGTGGGAAGTGGACAACCTGACAGATGATTTAAATTTAGAAAGATTCATTATCCAAATTAATAACTGGGAGAGTGAATCAGAAGATAGTTGTGATGAAGATCTGACAGGCATCGAACCTCTCCCATTGGATTAAAGTAAGTAAATATTTTTCCCTTGCATAAATAAGGTGCTTGTTTTTGTCGCCCTTTTTTTCCAATGAGCAAGAAAGAGAAATGAATGATGGGGCTGAGCTGATACCAATGTATTGGTATCGGTAAGTATCGGTTAGATTGTTTTTCGATACCACCCGATACCAAAGATTTTGAGTGGCTAGAGCGGCCAAGAGAAACAACTCATTTGTCAAGATTTGTCCTTGTCAAAGGTTCGTTCACCCTTCCGTTAGGCTCCTGCACAGGAATTCGATGTACATTTCTGAAAATTGGGTCCCCCCCATGGTGCAGTGGTAGCATCATTGCCTTGTAATCAAGGGGTCCCGGGTTCGATACCCGGTGGAGGCACAAGTGGTTCAGATCCCACTTTAAACTGTAGGTCCAGTCCCGATTAGCCTTACTGTGCATAAAGTGGACTTAAAACACCAACTCAAACCAAATCAAAACATTTCTGAAAATGATGCACCCTCCTGGGAAGCAGATGACAAGATCAAAGGCAGGGCTAAAGTGAAAGCGTTGCGCCCAAAAGTGACATTGAAGGCACGTAACTGCCTGGTGATCAACGGTATGTGGAAATAAAGAAACCATTCATTGTCAATTCTTGCTTGTAAGCTCATGGGTTAAGAACGTGGCGTTTCCAAATTCAGCATTATTATAATGCTAGGCTCATTCCGGAGTTCCTGTTGCTGTGGGAGGGTGGTTGTGGATTTTGTTATTGTGCTCTACCCTTCTGTGTGACTGGTGGCCAATAACGGCACTACAGTAACTTGTTTTTATTGCAAATGACAGAGAATAATGGACAGCAGGGCATATACTGGGCTGCCAAATGAGCATTAAATATATCTGTGTTTGTGTATATTTCTATGTAGTTTTCCTCCCCCTCCAGGTTCATCCAAGCGATAGGAGTGTTGTTTGCATTTGTATTTATTATGCATTCCTTGTGCAAGCTGTACACTATACATACTACATAAATTTTATTTTACACTATAACTTCCTCTCCTCTGAAAGACATGTGTAATGAAATTGGGGGTCATGAAATGAAGCAGGGACACTTATAATAATCCTGATTTTTTCGGTGTATCTGCAACACATTAACAATGTTTGCAACATTTCAAAAACTTCTTCTTTTGCATCTACTGGGAGTAGAAAGAAGTTCACATAAAATATGGCAGGACATAATGCTATATGAGAATAATTTTGGAGTATTTAATATCATTAATCTTAGCTAACCTATCGGTAGGTGGCGGCAGCATGCAGTATGCAATACTCGTTTTCACGCATACAGAGCACATGGTCTGTGATTACAGAACATGCGGTGTGGTGTGGTGTGGTGTAGTGTGGCGTGGTCCTTGTGAATACTTATGCCATTTTCAGTAGCACAGCGGGTGTTTATTGTTGAGGTGTACTTCGAAAGCAAGTCCTTTGACTATGTTACAGACAATTTCGTGTTAGATTTCCACGTTTTCCACGTGCACCTGTGCCAAACAAGTCAACAGTAACGCGAATCATCAGTTGCTTTCGAGAAACCGGGAGTGTTGCTGACAAGAAGAAGAATAGGCATGCTTCAGTATTGACAGATGGAAAAATGGAAGAGGTACTTACAGTACTTGAATGGTCTCCAAAGTATTGACAGATGGAAAAATGGAAGAGGTACTTACAGTACTTGAATGGTCTCCAAGGAAAAGTTTGCGTAAATTAGAATCGCAGACAGGAATTCCACAAATAAATTAGGTATGCATGCACACTGCATACATTGCATACACAAACTGAAACCTCCAGAAGTAGTGTAATTGGATAGTTTCTAAGTAACACTTTGTAGGTATCCTCTTTTTTTTATCAATTGAATATTATTTTTTGACATATTTTGACAAATTTTGTCAACGTTTTAGTGTTTAGCGATGTTTTTAGTACAATTTTCAATGCATTATTTTTTTTCCCACTCACACTTGGTAGGTATTTTACGATCTTACGTGATATAACTTAACCTATCTTTTTTTCTTACTTGTTGTTTCAAAATAGTACTTTGTAGGTATCCTCTTTTTTTATCAATTGAATATCAGTTTTTGACATATTTTGACAATTTCTTGTCGATGTTTTAGCGCTTAGCGATGTACATGATGAATTCGCAAACAGATTTTTCCTAAGTCTTACCGTTTCCAAGATAACACCACTTCCGGTCGCCATTTTGGATTTCCGAACATAGGTTCTATTCATACTTTTTCTCACGTATAAACGTACATGATGAATCCGCAAACAGATTTTTCCTAAGTCTTACCGTTTCCAAGATAACCCCACTTCCGGTCGCCATTTTGGATTTCCGAACATAGGTTCTATTCACACTTTTTCTCACGTATAAACGTACATGATGAATCCGCAAACAGATTTTTCCTAAGTCTTACCGTTTCCAAGATAACCCCACTTCCGGTCGCCATTTTGGATTTCCGAACGTAGGTTCTATTCATACTTTTTCTCACATATAGGCGTACGTGATGCATCCGCAAACAGAGTTTTCCTAAGTCTTACTGTTTCCAAGATAATCCCACTTCCGGTCGCCATTTTGGATTTCCGATCATAGGTTCTATTCATACTTTTTCTCACATATAGGCGTACATGATGAATCTGCAAACAGATTTTTCCTAAGTCTTACCGTTTCCAAGATAACCCCACTTCCGGTTGCCATTTTGGATTTCCGAGCATAGGTTCTATTCATATTTTATTTACATATAGGTGTACGTGATGAATCTGCAAACAGATTTTTTCTAAGCCTTACTGTTTCCAAGATAACACCACTTCCGGTTGCTATTTTGGATTTCCGAGCATAGGTTCTATTCATATTTTATTTACATATAGGTGTATGTGATGAATCACCAAACAGATTTTTCCTAAGTCTTACTGTTTCCAAGATAACCCCACTTCCGGTTGCTATTTTGGATTTCCGAGCATAGGTTTTATTCATATTTTTTCTCACGTATAGGTGTACATGATGAATCCCCAAACAGATTTTTTCTAAGTCTTACTGTTTCCAAGATAACACCACTTCCGGTTGCTATTTTGGATTTCCGAGCATAGGTTTTATTCATATTTTACTTACGTATAGGTGTACGTGATGAATTCGCAAACAGATTTTTTCTAAGTCTCACTGTTTCCAAGATAACCCCACTTCCGGTTGCCATTTTGGATTTCCGAACATAGGTTCTATTTATATTTTTTCTCACGTATAGGCGTATGTGATGAATCTGCAAACAGATTTTTTCCAAGTCTTACTGTTGTAGTAGAACAGTGTCCCCGGTTCGCAAACCGAAAATGGCGCTCGGTGGCGCTCGCAGTGTTGCCAACTCCTCACTCGAAAAAATCACCAAGGTTTTTGTTTTTGGGTATAACCTAACCTCAAGCAAGGAGCTGGCAACACTGCTTGAGGCTTGCACCTAACCTAACCTAACCTAACCTAACCTACCTAACCTAACCTAACCTAACCTAACCTAACCTACCTAACCTAACCTAACCTACCTAACCTAACCTAACCTAACCTACCTAACCTAACCTAACCTAACCTAACCTAACCTGGGGAAGAGTTAAACAATCGACAATGCTGCCAACACCTACCTACAGTTTTTTTTACTTAGCAAGGGTTTAGCTAATTTATACACTGGCGCAACATACATACACTGGGCAAGGAGTGCCGGCAACAAACACACACTGCTGTAAAAGAGAGATGGATGGAAGGCAACACAGTATGTATGTGCGTGTGTGCGTATAATATGTAGTATTATTAACTAGAGTATGTTGGCAACCCACTTACAACTAAAAAAAATAGAGATGCTAATGTTGCTGTAAGATGAAGAGAGAGACCCATCGTGATTTTTGTAAACCTCTCTCGGGGGAAACACAATGTGCCACACACACACGTGCGCGCGTGTTTTTTTATTATTTTTGTATTGTGATGCAAACACATCTAGAAAAACTACAATTTTGTTCCCTCTCCTCTCTGTGTGTGCTATCAATGTTGACACAATGATGCAAATTCAACAATATGTAGGTCTTGGGACGACGGAAGTTACACAACGGCGAGCCTCGTCAGTACACCTACCTGCAACATCCGGAGCGTGCAAGTACATAATACCTAACCTAACCTAACCTAACCTAACCTAACCTAACCTAACTTAACCTAACCTAACCTAACCTGGGGAAGAGTTAAACAATCGACAATGCTGCCAACACCTACCTACAGCTTTTTTTTTTATTTGGCAAGGGCTTAGCCAATTTATATACTGGCGTAACATACATACACTGGGCAAGAAGAGCCGGCAACAAACATACACTGCCGTAAAAGAGAGAGAGATGGATGGATGGATGGCAACACAGTATGTGTGTGCGTGTGTGTGTATAATATGTAGCATTATTAAGTAGAGTGTGTTGGCAACCCACCTGCAACTAAAAAAGATAGAGATACCAACATTGCTGTAAGATGAGGAGGGAGAGAGACCTATAGCTGGCAACAGTGGTGAGCGAATACGTATTATTTCCAAGTCCCGGGGGCCAATGTTTATATATATCGTGACCTTTGTAAACACCTTTCGGGGGAACAATGTGCTACACACGCGTGCGTGCCTCTTATTATTTTCTGTATTGTGACGCAAACAAACAAATAATAATTGTTTTTTTTTTTAGATGGGGGTGTTTTTCGATATATTTTTTCGATAACTCTTACTATTTTCGAGATATTTGCAATTTTAAGATTTTTTTTAACGCTGGACTTAGAAAATTTTCGGTATATATTTTTTTTGTTCCATGACGACCTATGTTTATTTTGGTATTGGAGGACAGAGGACACCGAGACTCGACCGACACACTAAACCCAACCTCTCTATGTGTACTCTACGTCACCAAAAAAGGTTAAAGGTACCAAATAACAATAGTTAGAGTTTTGCCAATCTAGTAAAGTGGATTGGTTGAAATCTCCAAGGCGTATTTTGCATTTTTTTTTTCAAATAAGAACACGTTAAAACTGAACTGTCTTGGATTTTTGAGTTTTGTATTTGCCCTGAGAAAATTCTATATAAAATAACGTACCTGAAAATTATATTCACAGTAGATTGATTTTTTTAGTTTTGTAATCACCTCAAGAAATTCTATATAAAATAACATACCTGAAAATTGTATTGCTATATACTAGATTTTTTGATTTCTGTGATTTTGGAGAAAGCAATGGCATCCACCACCAGTTTCAATCGTAAAAATGATAAAACTGAATGTGTTACTTGTGGGAAGCTAATCTCAAGGAACAATTTATCGGTACACAGGACAAGATGTAGCGAAACAGGTTCGAGAATTAATTGTTTGTTACCTTCTAAGTCTTGTGCTCGATGCGGAAAGATGATCAGCATTGCACATTTAAGTAAACACCTCAAAATTTGCAAACCATCGACCGGACAAGCATCGAAAAGGAAAATCGATAATTCAGAAACGGAAGCTTCCACTTCCAAGCAAATTAAATTATCTAATGAACGCAAACCAATTAGATCTGCATTCAACGACCAACTCCAGGATTTTTCAATTAAGTCAGAACCAGGCCGTGACATTCTAAGTTTCTTGGACGAAACAAAAACATCTGTACTAAATATTTTGAAAGATAAACTTGAAAACAACTCTATAAAAGTATATGTTGTTCTGTTTTCTGAATACGAGAAAGTTGATGGCACAACGAGTATTTTTTATCATTGTACAAAAAACCAGACTCTTTATTTTGCTGACGTCTCACAACGTTGCAACGTTTAGAAAGTCGTTGATTTTGTTTCTGTATTTTCCGTCGTTGGGTTTCCTCGTCATGTCGATCGTCGCGAATCCGAAATCGTCACTGTTCCAGCAAGAAGAGCAGCGTTCCGAAAATTAATTGATCAACAGACCGTTGAGTTTAGATAACATGGAAGGTAGAAATTCATGATCTGCCGTGCGGTGTACAGTCTCCATTGTTTGCTTTCGGAAACCAAAGAGATTGATTGTCCTTGCTAGTTATTTATTGTGTATGTGAGATAGTTAAAGTTTTTTTTTATTTTAGTTATAGTGATTTAAGTTAATTTTTTTTTCATTTGCATTGCCTACAATTTTTACTAATTTCTAAACGATAGTGTCCCCAAGGCAACGTGTGGATTCCACAAGACAAAATACATCTTTTATCGTCATGCGGATCTAATGCTACTTTCCTCACTTCGTTTGTTGTAATCACATGGTCTACACTTTGGATTCTTTGTTCTATACTTAGTATCGTCGATTGTGAGTAAAGGCAATCGATGTAATCGTGGAAGGTGAGTTTGTTCTCCACCGTATTCTTGCCCACACCTTTTGCTTTCTTCGTGACGCTACTCTCTGTTCTCATGGCATACATCTTCGAACGCAAACCCGCGAACTCGACAATAATATCACCGTTACATTCATCTTTCAGTTTACCTAGGACTTTTTTGTTACGAGATGGAATTCCAAATCTGTTGGGTTGAGGATATGCAGAAGTATCGAAATACTCGAGCATGGAAGGATTTTTTATGTCTTCATAGAGGTTAGGTGTTTGTATGCTGTAAATGAAGCTGTCGGTGTCCGTGTACAAAAGTGATATCTTATCATTGAAGAAGGGTTTCATCACGTCGTAATGAAATTCGAACATGTAAAGTTTCGACAAGTCGAGAACCGTTGCGCCAACGTAAATTGGTTTTCTGAATTTCATCAATTTTATATCTAGATTGAAAAGTGCCAAATTCTCGTTGTAAATTTTTCTCGACTTGAATCTAGGATCGGCTATCCACTTCCGACATTTATTCTTATCGGAAATTAATTTCACATCTACGTGCTTTCTAACATTCTCCATGGTCTTTCCGTACACCGCGTTGTTCATTAATTTAAAGAAGTCCTTGTCTAAATCGGAAGTGGCAGCTGTTCTATGTTGTGTGTTAGTTTCTATGTAAGGTCTTAACCACGTGGAATGTTTAAACTTTAGTATTCTTCTAACATTTACTATCTGAACACTCTTCCCAATCAAAAACCGAAGATTCTTGTAGTGGACGACGTATCTCTGTTTAGGGTCCAATGTTAACAAAAGCTTGTCTTGAACCGAGTCGGGTGGACATTTGATTTCGGGAGTCGGAGGCAAATCCGAAAACGTGTCGTGCAGGTGGTCGGAGAATCGGAGATCTACCTCTGCGAAGAAACCACACTCGCTATCGTCGAAATGAATAATGTCTATCGAAGTGGGATCTAACCATTCGAATCCCCCGTAAGGAAGTTTCTGAACCATGGCATGTCCGTAGAGATTATTAACATCGGCGTAGAAGATGTAATTCGATGCTCGATTTGAATCGTAATCTTCTTTCATGTGTACGTTATTAGCTTTTGCATGTCTCTGTACGCATTGCACCATTCCACCTCGTATCCCTCTTTCGATAAATAGCAACATGTCAACATCCGATATCAGTTCCAGCTTGACCTTTGTCTGGAATAACATTGCCGACCACGCTAATCCCGGTAGACTGTAGAAATACGCTGGATCTAATTTATAAATATTCGTTGCCGTTTTCCTGAACGCTTGAAAAACATCCGCGAGTATCGTCACGTCTAATTTTAAGTAGGCGTCGTGGTAGTCTCCGAGTGTCCTACATTCTAATTTCTCCCACATGAGTTGCGCGTGTTGGTATTCTTCGTCCGTGATTCCTTTCTCTCTGAGTCTGCTGTAAAATTCTCTTGGAGGTGGGAGAGCGTCGTCGTTAAATTTAGAACCATCACTAACGTATTCGTAAGGATAAACCCCTTTACGTCTAACAAGTTCTATGTCTACGTTGGGAAAACTAGCTCTAGTTATTTTAAATTGATCGTCGGTGAGTTTGTTCGCTAAAGCATCCAGACTTGCAGACAGAAATCTGTACGAATCCAGGAAGCGCATCTCGATTGTATTTTTCGTTCCCGGAATCGACACTTGCTTGCTGAGACTAATGTAGCGTTCTTCATTCTCGGCCAAGACACCTATACGTTTCGGATCGTAGCCAAGATGTCTCGCCAGGTGGTGAAAATCATATCCGCTTCCGTTGTGAAAGAATATGGGTATGAATTTAGGTTTCTGGATTTTAAGATTGCACGTGTTGCAAATTCCACCTATGTAGTTTCCGCTGAAATGATCGTGGTGGAATATTTTTTTGTTCTCATCAGTGAAACTTTGATCACATACCGGACACACCTCAGTGGAATTGTAATTTTGAAGTTCATTTTCAGTTAAAGGTGCCATCGGTTTTGATGTAAGCAGTACGCTACCAATTACCTCAACCTCCTCCACCATTTTTTCCAGGAAGTGTTCGATTACATTTGGTCCGCGATATATATATGCTTCATTTATTTTATCACGTCGCACAACAACATAGCCGAAACTATTAGGTTGATGAAGCTGGTACGGCGTTGTGGAGGAAATTTCAGGATCCGGTTCGCAGTAGGAGAGTGGTTTGAGGAACGCCTCGAAATCTGCGACGATGATTGCAGGATGTTCCGACAATGCCTTGTGCATTTTAAATTCTTCGACTTCGTTCGTTTTGGGCATCAACATTCTAGTCGGTCTGTTGTCACCGCAATAAATTTTATGTTCGGCAAGTTTATCGATAGCAATTTGACGACTATGAAGATTTTGATGATCACGTCGGTCACGATCGTCGAACGTGGTTAGGCATCTCGGGCAAACTTCGATGTGGGTTGCATACTTGGTAGTTTGACTTCTGACCAAACGTGATAGAGAACGAATTAGCGTGTAATGATAGACATCCTCGTTGGAAATGAGAAGGAGATTTATTACACAAGCATCGTCATCGTCGATATCGCTTATCCTGACAGGATGCACAAGATATTTATCTGACGTAAAGGAATATACATTAATAGCGATGCGTTTTCCTGCACGATTTTCGAACTTTGTTATATCCGACAATGTCACCGGGTATTCAATGCCAGACATTACACTTTCAAACTCGGACTCGTATTGCTTGTAATGATAAACCTGTTCTGGATTATTTGACCAATAAATCGGATGAAGTTCTGCCAATATACACCAGAGAAAACACTTGTTATCGCTGTTCTGTATATTTAACACAGCCCTCTTGTGTTGAATGTTCGGTGGAAGAGGAACGTAGCTGGATGCACGAAGAGGTGAGAATTGGTTCACGTAAACAGTTAACGTGTGAGGACTTCCACATAGAGACCACCCCGACCCTTTAGCCTCGAAATCGTCATGTTTCTTAACCAGCTCGTTGGAAACTTTATAATAGAAGTTGTCCAAATTTTCGACGTCAGCAAAATAAAGAGTCTGGTTTTTTGTACAATGATAAAAAATACTCGTTGTGCCATCAACTTTCTCGTATTCAGAAAACAGAACAACATATACTTTTATAGAGTTGTTTTCAAGTTTATCTTTCAAAATATTTAGTACAGATGTTTTTGTTTCGTCCAAGAAACTTAGAATGTCACGGCCTGGTTCTGACTTAATTGAAAAATCCTGGAGTTGGTCGTTGAATGCAGATCTAATTGGTTTGCGTTCATTAGATAATTTAATTTGCTTGGAAGTGGAAGCTTCCGTTTCTGAATTATCGATTTTCCTTTTCGATGCTTGTCCGGTCGATGGTTTGCAAATTTTGAGGTGTTTACTTAAATGTGCAATGCTGATCATCTTTCCGCATCGAGCACAAGACTTAGAAGGTAACAAACAATTAATTCTCGAACCTGTTTCGCTACATCTTGTCCTGTGTACCGATAAATTGTTCCTTGAGATTAGCTTCCCACAAGTAACACATTCAGTTTTATCATTTTTACGATTGAAACTGGTGGTGGATGCCATTGCTTTCTCCAAAATCACAGAAATCAAAAAATCTAGTATATAGCAATACAATTTTCAGGTATGTTATTTTATATAGAATTTCTTGAGGTGATTACAAAACTAAAAAAATCAATCTACTGTGAATATAATTTTCAGGTACGTTATTTTATATAGAATTTTCTCAGGGCAAATACAAAACTCAAAAATCCAAGACAGTTCAGTTTTAACGTGTTCTTATTTGAAAAAAAAAATGCAAAATACGCCTTGGAGATTTCAACCAATCCACTTTACTAGATTGGCAAAACTCTAACTATTGTTATTTGGTACCTTTAACCTTTTTTGGTGACGTAGAGTACACATAGAGAGGTTGGGTTTAGTGTGTCGGTCGAGTCTCGGTGTCCTCTGTCCTCCAATACCAAAATAAACATAGGTCGTCATGGAACAAAAAAAAATATATACCGAAAATTTTCTAAGTCCAGCGTTAAAAAAAATCTTAAAATTGCAAATATCTCGAAAATAGTAAGAGTTATCGAAAAAATATATCGAAAAACACCCCCATCTAAAAAAAAAAAACAATTATTATTTGTTTGTTTGCGTCACAATACAGAAAATAATAAGAGGCACGCACGCGTGTGTAGCACATTGTTCCCCCGAAAGGTGTTTACAAAGGTCACGATATATATAAACATTGGCCCCCGGGACTTGGAAATAATACGTATTCGCTCACCACTGTTGCCAGCTATAGGTCTCTCTCCCTCCTCATCTTACAGCAATGTTGGTATCTCTATCTTTTTTAGTTGCAGGTGGGTTGCCAACACACTCTACTTAATAATGCTACATATTATACACACACACGCACACACATACTGTGTTGCCATCCATCCATCCATCTCTCTCTCTTTTACGGCAGTGTATGTTTGTTGCCGGCTCTTCTTGCCCAGTGTATGTATGTTACGCCAGTATATAAATTGGCTAAGCCCTTGCCAAATAAAAAAAAAAGCTGTAGGTAGGTGTTGGCAGCATTTAGCAACATTGTCGGTTGTTTAACTTTTCCCCCTCTCTCTCTCTCTCTCTCTTTTTTGTAAAAAGCTACAGCAAAAATACCAGTAGGTTGGTAACACTGCTTTATGCACTGTAAGGCAAGCCTCAAGCAGTATTGCCAGCTCCTTGCTTTAGGTTAGATTAGACCAAAAAAAAAAAAACCTTGGTGATTTTTTCGAGTAAAATATTGGCAACACTGCAAGCACACAAGTGCCAGCTCCTTGCTTTAGGTTAGATTAGACTAAAAAAAAAAACCTTGGTGATTTTTTCAAGTGAGGAGTTAGCAACACTGCGAGCGCCACCGAGCGCCATTTTCGGGCGCAGAACCGGGCCACATACTCTACTCTGTAGGTTAGCTTCGCCTGTAAAATATCACATGGTGAAATATTCTTGAGGTGAGTTGGCAATATTAAACCGCAATTGATGTTGCCAGTGTTGCCAACTCCCATTTGTAGGTTAGCTTCGCCTGTAAAATATCACATGGTGAAATATTCTTGGGGTGAGCTGGCAACACTGCAAGAAAATAAGGCTCATGCCTTACGAGAGAAATCCATTAAGGCGAGCCTCACCGAGCCTCATTTTCGGTTTCTGAACCGGTGCACCTGTACTACACCAACAGTAAAACTTAGAAAAAATCTGTTTGCAGATTCATCACGTACGCCTATACATAAGAAAAAATATGAATAGAACCTATGTTCGGAAATCCAAAATAGCGACCGGAAGTGGGGTTATCTTGGAAACAGTAAGACTTAGAAAAAATCTGTTTGCGGATTCATCACGTACACCTATACGTAAGTAAAATATGAATAAAACCTATGCTCGGAAATCCAAAATAGCGACCGGAAGTGGTGTTATCTTGGAAACGGTAAGACTTAGGAAAAATCTGTTTGGGGATTCATCATGTACACCTATATGTAAGTAAAATATGAATAGAACCTATGCTCGGAAATCCAAAATAGCGACCGGAAGTGGTGTTATCTTGGAAACGGTAAGGCTTAGAAAAAATCTGTTTGCGGATTCATCACGTACACCTATATGTAAGTAAAATATGAATAGAACCTATGCTCGGAAATCCAAAATAGCAACCGGAAGTGGTGTTATCTTGGAAACAGTAAGACTTAGGAAAAATCTGTTTGTGGATTCATCATGTACATCGCTAAACGCTAAAACATCGACAAAAAAAAATTGTCAAAATATGTCAAAAACTAATATTCAATTGATAAAGAAAAAAAATACCTACAAAATACTATTTTGAAACAACAAGTAAGAAAAAAAGGATAGGTTAAGTTATATCACGTAAGATCGTGAAATACCTACCAAGTGTGAGTAGGAAAAAAAATAATACATTAAAAATTGTACTAAAAACATCGCTAAACGCTAAAACATTGACAAAAAAAATTGTCAAAATATGTCAAAAATTGATATTCAATTGATAAAAAAAAGCATACCTACAAAGTGTTACTTTGAAACAATCCAATTACACTACTCGAAGCTAACCTACAAATAGAAGTTGACAACACTGGTAACATCAATTGCGGTTCAATGTTGCCAACTTACCTGAAGAATATTTCATCATGTGATATTTTACAGGCGAAGCTAACCTACAAATGGGAGTTGGCAACACTGACTAATAGAAGTGGCCAGGGTTGCGTCCGAATCAGCAGCAGATGTCACCTAGAGCGCTGTTCCATCCGGGACTCAGCCAATCTCTGTTGTCCGAATTTGCGGTAGACGTGGAGTCGGAGGGAAGAGCAGAGAGGCGCGACAGATGCACGCTTGAACTTGCTGTGACGCTGCGCTTGGCAGCCATATTCTAACTTTTACTTTGTACAGACAATATTTACTGATTAGAGGATGTAAAACTCAGTTATATTTTAATATTTTATCGATAATACTGAATGCAGAAAACATAAATAATGAAATAGCGTGTTATATTTTTAATGTGAGTAGTTAGGTGGAAATCATTGTCATGTTTGTTTGCGCCCCAGAGCGCGGTGGGTGAAGTTCGGGCTGACACCTGGCGGGAAAAGTGACAGCCGTACTACAAGGGGACATGCAGATTCGGACGACTTGGACGCGACTTCGAGTGCACGCGAGAGCAACGGGGAAGAATGGGATGGAGCGCTTGCCAATCCGGACACGGCTTTTGTAAACCTCTCTCGGGAACGATGTGCCACACACGCGC